>NC_134483.1:33538864-33838864 GCF_040206685.1 Ascaphus truei
ACAGCAGAAATTCCCCTTGGGGGATTTTTAGCTTCTGGGTATCCTACGAGAATGGGGGTTCCCCAGAGGGAAACCACATTTTACCACCCCGAGACCTCCATTTTTTTCCCTCCCGCGACTTAAACTGTGTTTGTGTTTTCCTAAACTAAGTCTCCCACGATGAGAGCACAGCACTTCTGCTGTGAGATACCGTGAAACTAAATTGATTTGGTGGGAAGAAGGCTATAACCAACTATAATATGCAGAGTACGATTCTAATAACCGTATTGATCCTGGAGGATTGGAGGCGCATTGCATGTAGTGATGCATTTTAAACAAGTAATATATGTAAGTAGATGTTGCAATGTACGTGAGCTCTTATTAGTATAGACATGGGGTTCTTAAACCAGGCATCATTTCACCCCCAGGGGTGATTGAAGGGGGTTCAGGGGGTGATTGAGAAGGTGCTGGGATTGGTTGAAGATTGAATTTTGTTAATATTAAAAATGATCTAAACTTGACACATGCGTACAAAAAGGGACAAGGGGGAAGGAGGCAAAAGAGCTGTTGCTAGTGTAGTAGAAGAGGTGATAGAGGAGCATGATATGCTTGAAGAACAAATACTTGCAGATGCATGAAAAGAACTCTACTTAACAAGCACTACGATCCAGTGTAATGAGGTAAAACGTTCTCGGGGATTAACCTTGTTGAACTGACCCACCCACATTCCCACCTCTCCTATACACCCCAGACATATGCATGGACTGGACAAGGAGGAATTACTCTCTGTGTATGTGTGTGAGGATCTTTTCACTTTTTAGTTTTGGTTTTTATATATGTTGTCTAATTGTCATTGCTTGTCTGCACTTTTCTAATTAAGATATGCTATTAAAAGCTAAGTTGTAATCATACCACTACCTCATTTGACTGGATCCGAGTGCTTGTTAAGAGGAGCTTCATTCTTGCATCTGCAACTATTTGTTCTCTAAACTCGAGACGTCAAACATTAATTTCCATTGTTTATTTGTAACATTTTATTACGTTTATTCTGTTAGAATAACACGTGGCTGATACATTGTGTGAAAGCTTCTTTATCTCCTGCCACATAAACGCGTGGTCTCTAGGGATCCACCCTTTCTTTTCCGTCTTTGTTCGTTACACGTCCTTGTTAAAAAGAGAGGGCCCCTATACTAAACATTTCGGACTACTGGCCTGGTTGAACTCCGTTGTGTGGTACCAGTATGTCCAATATAAAATTATTGGAATGGGGTTATTTTTATGGGGTGATTAGGGACCTTGTTGGATCCTTAGGGGTGATTAAGGTACACAAGGTTAAGAACCCCTGATATAGACATTCAGAGATTCATACAGTTTCAGAACCTTATTTGTAATGCATTTCATTATTAATGCTGAGAAATAAAAATGGCTACAGATGGGCACTCCAGGTGAGCACTTCCATATTGTTTTGGTACAAGCTTATTTTAAGGTACTGCAGCTCTACACTGGGATGTTCTGATATAGAAAAACAAAGATCTCGCTGACCTGTGTTGCCTTGGTAATATGTTCTTTCAGTGTCCTGAAAAGGTCTGTGTGTCATAAGACTTGATATCATGTTCTTTTCCTATTAATTCATGAAATATGTTTTCCACATATTTCTCTCTCCCTGTCTGGAGTTTCAATATACAAATAATTGTGTAATTTAAGTCCCCAGAGAGCAATATTTCAGCTGGTGTATTTCACTTAAGATTGATTGCTCTTCTCCTTCTTTCACCACCAGGGATATCACCCGTTACCTCACGAAGCCGAGATTGCACACACCAAAAAACTATTCCGAAGAAGAAGGAACGACCGGAGGTAGGAGAACAGCTGCCAAAATGACTGTGTCAGAATTCAGGGAGGTTTTCTCTACTAAAGGTGTTTTTACAGTGCTTCTGTAATAAATACATTTTAAAAACCAACATAGAAAAAAGGGCTCCCGCTGAAGATGTTGTGAAACAGTCTTCTCTTTGTCAGGGAATCCCACGTCATTCAAAAAAAATAGGCCTTCAAGCTTACCTCACAAGGAGAAGACCTAATCTCTCTGCATTTTGAATGGGGCACCGTATAATTTGATATGGACCATTTGACACATTTAGTCGGCTCATTATCCTAAAAGCCCATTTCAACCCTGTTTTTTTCCCCCTAACTGTAAGATAACCTTGTTTGTGGGTTGTGCTCATTTATTTACCGTATTGGCTTCCACGTGTCGTAAAGTATTCCATGAACCCATCACCCTTTTCGGGGAGTGTTTCCGTTGGGCCTGCAGCTTCCGAGCCTTGCATCATGTTGTAGAATCCCTCTTTCTCCAAAGTTGATGCTTCCATCCTGTACCTTGTTGATGAATCTTCATGCGTTTGAAAACGTATATCAAATTCTCAGTCCCCCTCCTTTTACTGTTCACATGTATCGGGTACCAGACTGGTGGCGGGAGTCAGATCATACATTACGTGCATCAAATACCCGTCTCTTCATTTGTGCAGCTCAATCACAAGACACTCCCTGAAAATCAACATGCTACAATACAGAGTAGGACTTTGCTTTTTTATTTTTTTATCAATCGGGGTTTCTTTTGGGTTTAAAAGACCCAAAAGGAAACATTGGGTAACCCCAAAACCATTACAGATGCTGACTGTTTCTGGCTTTTCCTAATGATGCTCTATAGCCTGAGGTTAAAGCATTATATGCAAAAACAGCTGTTGTATATCTCGTTGGGATGGGCTTCACGTCCCGTCATTGTAGCACGATTTTGCATTGGCTTCCAATAACGTGACGTTCAGGTAGGAGGGGCCTATGTGAATTATGAGGAACCTATACTAACCGGGGGGGAGGAGCACGTGCTAATGAAGAAGATGAGCCTATGCTAATGATGAGCCTATGCAAAGGGCAGAAGGAGCTTGTGCTAATGAGGAGCAGTACTCATTGATTTGTTTACCTTACCCAAAACATTCCTCTATTCGACACATGGGGACATATCTGTCAACACACCTGAAATACCTGGGGGAAATGCTAATTTGATAATGCAAATGATTATTTCTCAATAATACAGATTTTAAATTTAAATTAGAATATTTCCCAGGAGTGTTCACAGGTAGTCTCCATGTGTTGTATAGAGGAGACTTCTTGGTGGTGTATAAGTCAATGGGTACTCTAAAAATAACTCTTCCACTACCACCACCACTGGTTTTGCTCTTTTTCAGGGCTTTGGATGTGAGTAACGCCAAGTTTAAGTAGGACTTAATTAAAGTAAGTCCCAGCCTTAACCTCAACAGACTTTAGGTGGGGAGGGTCCATTATGGTTAACACAATGCCCTTTTCAGGAGAAAATAGACTTAGTCCCCGCTGGCGCTGAGCGTGTTTGGCGCGCTTACCTCTTTAGATCAGTATTCCGCTTATGAGCGGACACGTACGCTCTTCCAAGCTTGGGGAGACAAGCGAATTTGACTTTGGAGCTTAGTAACATGCTTAGCTTTGGAGGGTAACATGACCCTGCTCTGACGAATGGGGAGAGAGAGGCAGTATAGGCTGAGCGGAGAGAGGTGGAAGGGGGGGGGGGGTGGCTGAGCGGAGAGAGGTGAAGAGGAGGGCTGAGCGGAGAGAGGGAAACTGATGCTTTAAAATACTGTAGTGTGAATTATTTTGCACGTGTGCTTTTTGCATTTGCAAGTGGTTCTATAGGGTTAGGGATGAGTTTCACAACATTTTATGTTGCTATTAAAATACCAACCTAACGTAAACCATCTTTATAAGAATCTCACACAAAACATGGGACATTGTGAAGTGTTTTGGGGATGTATAAGCAGATTAAGTACAAGGGGCAAACAGATTTGCTCATGTTATTTGCTGAGCGGAAAGAGGGAATGGGGGCAGCGAGATGGGGGAAGGTAGGAGGGAGAGAATGGAGGGAGGCACACACACATAAAGACACACAGCCCAGATCCAGCCAATGACACGCCTCCTCCCTTCATAGCCACGCCCCCCGTTCCTGCTCTAAAATTATTGCAGGACAGTCGAACGCTCATGCTTGAAGAGTTGGTGACGTCACCACTCAAGCATGAGCGCAGTCAGCACCAGCGGGGACTCAGCCCAAGTCACGTAATGGAGCTTTGCTGCAGTGAAAGCCCGGTATGCTGTGCGATCATGGATTAAGGCAGATTTGTGGACCTGTTTCAGATGTGAATGTGTGAATGAGTGTTCTTTATCAATGCTGTAGACCAGGGGTGCTCACGACCACCCCAACAGGTCAGGTGGAGCCTCTGATTGAGCCACCTGGGAAGAAGCTGGGACTGATCGAGCCACCTGTGCTGAAGCAGGAATATCAACAAAACCTGACCTGTTGGTGGGGCTTGAGGACTGGAGTTGAGCTCCCCTGCTGTGTAAACCCTGCAAGGGGAAAAAGCAAACAAAACCTTTTCATTAACATTGCTTTGATGGTCAATGTGAAGAAAGTGATTAAGGTGAAAAGAGAACATTGCATTTTTGTTCCAATATTAACCTTTATAAGAGAAAATGTACTTTTGACAAGGGTCTTAATGGGGTCTTTGACAGTCTTAATGGGGCCAGCGACGCAAAAGCTGTGCAATGTTTTGCTTCTTTCTACTGCATTAAAAGGCTTACACATTGTATAGATTCCCATGTCCACACACCTATATTAATGGCTTTACAGGTGTGTAATCACCCTGGATCCATATACAGTATTCTGGCAAAGTTCACTGCATTTTGTTCCTACTGTAGATCTTCATTCTTTATCCCTAGACACAGACACCGTGAGCCTGTAGTGTGAGGACAGTATGCTGGTGTCTCCTGTACCGACCGCATACATGCTCTCTATTATACTAGAGCTCTACTTGTCCCATGAAGACAGGAACTTTCTGTATATGTCAAGCTTGGGCTCATGACTCGCTTTGTTCCTTTTTTTTATGATTAAAGACCGTTCATTTAAAACTATTCTTCTCCACACATGATTTGGACGCAGACCAAAAGCTTCAGACAGATGCACAAGCCTGACATGAAACAGGTTTGGCAAAGGGGGTGGGGGGGTGTCACGTTTTTTAACCCCTTCTGGCCACATTGGTGAACATTTGAAACATTTTCTGGGAGATTTAGAATGATAATAGAACTTCTCTTGATTTGCTTTGGTCGGAGGGAATAATTTTCTGAGAGGGCATGAAAATGCTACATTTGCACCTATTCATCGAGTCTCCCTTAGCATTCCTTTAGCACTTGTTAAGTGCAGTTCTACTAACTAGATATTTGCAAACAATGTTTATATGTACATGTGTATACTGTATATACACACTCACATATACATGTATGTGTATACAGTACATACAAAACAAACATTCACATGTCTCAGACAGGTCCACAACCCTGCCTTTCCCCCATAGTCATCAAGCATACAATGCTTCCGGTGCAGCTGGGGATTCTGGGTAATGGCATGCAAATGCGAAATTGTATGCTGAGTGAGTATAGAAAAAGGGAGGACTGTGGCCCTGTCTGAGATGGGACTGTGTTCATAAGTGTTTCTTTTTTTAATTTGCTGTAGTGTGTGTGTGTGTGTGTGTGTGTGTGTGTGTGTGTGTGTGTGTGTGTGTGTGTGTGTGTGTGTGTGTGTGTGTGTGTGTGTGTGTGTGTGTGTGTGTGTGTGTGTGTGTGTGTGTGTGTGTGTGTGTGTGTGTGTGTGTTATAAAGCAAAAATGAAACTCTGAGCAAGATGGATATGTAGCATGTGTCTCACTGTATCAAATGGAGAAATTACACTCAAGCTGTCAGAAATGGTTATATAAGAAAGAAAGCAAGCAGGGCACGGGGGGATCAGTATGAAATGGATATATTCAAAATACACAATATTAAAACAAATAACATTAATGCAATCATAAATACATCATTATTACATATAACAACTTACAATGATACATTTTAAAGTAGTAAGCAGATTGCGCGGGGAACATGGGGAAGATTGCCAATGGGATGTAATGTTGTTAACCTCCGGAGAACAGTCCCATCAGCTGGGGTGTGGAATTCTCCCCAAATCAACCCGACTTACAACACTGCTGCTGTAGATACATTGCGTAACCTCCCATGACCTTTACGCGTTTCGCACTTGCGTGCTTCATCAGGACTGATTCCCAGTACATGACATGTAAATAATCATTTGAATCAAATAAAACATAATTATAACGTAGTATAAATTCGATAGAGCTCAGTAAGAAATCAGTTTCTAACAGTAGTAGTGTGCCATCTAAACATTAAAAGGATTAATTGTCTGCAGGCTTTCTTCATGGGGGATACTCGTGTACAATGTTTGTACATCAAGTGTTGCCAATGTGTATTTTGTATCCCAGTTGAAGTTATTCAATTGTTGTAATACTGAAGTTCTCTTTTAAATGAGAAGGGAGTTTGGAAACTAAAAGCTGCAAATAAAACTCCAAATATTGAAATAAATTAGTCATTGAATTTATACCAGAAATAATTGGACATCCTGGGGGCTTCAGTAAGTGATTTGTGAATATTGGGTATATAATAAAAAACTAGGTACTGTGGGGGGTAAGTATCAACAGAAAATCATATTCTCATTTGGTCAGAACTCCCATTTTGTGGGCTTCATCTAATAATTCTTCAATTAAAACCTTAACATTCTCTTTTGGGTCTGCTTTGAGTCTGCAATATGTAACGTGCATTCAGCCTCATGGCAATAATCCCCTATAGTTTATAATACCAATCCACCTCCTTTGTCCGCATCTCACATAATTATGTATGTATTTGATCGGAGAGCACTTAAAGGCGGGTTTTTTTCTAGAATTGAAGGCTCATCGATGCCTTACCAATTTTCCAAAAAAGTTCAACATCACTTTAGCATGATGAGGAAAAAACACAGAGCTCGGTTTGAAACCCGTATATACAACCTTTTTGTTTACAATAAAGTCAGGATCACTTTCTTTAAATAGATCCTCAAGGTCTTTAAACACCTTTTGGTCTAAGGAATCTTCAAATGTAGTCATAGTTATATGGAGCCAGTGTTTCTATTTGACTCGCATCCATAGAGGTACCTGCAAAGTGACTTTGTAGTGTCAGCTTTCTGATAATCTTCTGAAGATCAATATACAGATCAAAATTGCTTGGATTCTTGGTGGGAGAAAATGATAGTCCATTTTTAAAGACCTCAAAAAGTCAAAAATGGAAAAGACCATTCGCAATCAATATCTGGGTTTTGATACCCCTTCTGGTTGTAGGTCTTTCACCCTTCTCTCTTACCTCTCCTGAAAATTATAGTTTATTTGTTAGAGTTTTGAGGATATTTACATATGGTGGGTTGTCCAGATCCCAGTTTGATCTCGTATGTCTCCTGTTTGCCATTCTCGGAATAAAATGTGGATCAATTTCAGTATCATCAGGTAGCTTATGAAGATGTTCAAGTCTATTGTATAGTTTGCGGTCCTGATTTTTATATTTCGTATAAGTGTTTTCAAAGTCTCTTGTTGATAAATCAGAGCCTTTTATGGTGTAGGCTCTATTTTTAGAAGTAGTCTTTCTATTAACAATCAAATCATCTTTATTAACACCATTACTTTGTGGATTGGAATATTTATTTTTAGATTTTTTTTATTTTTAGACACTTTTCCACTAGCTTCCCCATTTTGGCAATATTGTCTCTTAGTATTCCTAGTATTGCATTTAACCTAGTATTAGAATCTTTTCTGTAGGGACTTGGTGAATGACACATTTGGTTGTTCTCTGTAGTGTTTTCACCTGTTTATATAATTTTATATCATTTCTAGGCCAAATGTTCTTATTGGGTAAATCAGAGTAATTCCCTTTGGGCCTGTTGTCCCATTCTACTGGATTCCAATTATTCTGTTCATTGTATAATCCAATTTATGCCGTAGGAATTTCTTGTTTTTTCACAGATATAATTATATATTCATTTTTTTTTTCATTTTTACATTGTTTTTGTCTTTATATATATATAAATATATATATATATATATATATATATACATATACACACACACACACACACACACACACACACACACACACACACACACACACACACACACACACACACACACACACACACACACAGTGAAGGATTTGCTTATAAGGGTTCCATGTAAAAATGGATTTCAGGCAAAAGGTGACTCATAGATGAGCACACAAAGTGAAACTTCTTTGTGTTTTGTCAGTGAAATTGTATTTTTATTTTGATGTTTTTGATTGAATGAAAGACTATAGCGTATAATTACGATTTCCGTGACAAAACACAAAGAAGTTTCAATTAAAATGTGCATGCTCTCCACACACACCCTTCCCCCCCCCCTCTGTCAACAATCAAGTGTTTAATTATATAGAACAATACTCAAGAACTCTTTCCCATTCAAGAACAAATTTGGGATTTCTAATACCGTATGTGGAGTTCTTAATCCATTTAAGAACTCTAGGGATTCTTTTATTTTTAAAATATTCCTCCAATGTTGTCATATCCAACCATGCTCTAATTTCTTGCTCTAAACGTTTAAATCTAGAGATAGTTGGACTCCTCCTGAGTCCTGTCCTACCCAGGGGGTGGATAAGACCCCTGGGTGAAGATATTCCAGTCCTTGGTTCCTGCTAAGGCCTAATATCCCCAAGGGAAGGGTGAGGATATTCCAGTTCTGGGTGATCAGTTCCTGCTGAGCCCTAGTCTGCCCAAAAGAAGGGACTTCAGACCCAGGCATTGACCTGTGTGTCACGGGAGACCAGTACTTTTAACACCTTTATACCTTTATGGGATCATTCACTAGGCAAAACATGGTAGTGGAATAAAATGTAGTTTATTTGCGTAAACCCGCGTACATACAATGAAATACCAAATACAGGTAGGATACATACTTACTGAAGTCTGAAGTCCAAAACTAGCCTCAAATAGGTGCAGGGCACCTGGTTCGGAATGCTTATCCTGACCGGGACCTAGTCCTGAGTTTCCTGGTATTCTTATCGGGCAGAATACCCAACCGCGACCGCTATGTTCTTTTCTGAGAACTTGGTCCTCGCGTCTGACTTAGTCTCTGCAGGGCAGGCTGTCCTAGCTCCAAAAATGAAGCCGGTTGCTCTGCTCTTCGCAACAGATCAACTTTGAAAAGCCCACCTTTGCTTCACCGACTCAAGCCACTAGATGGTCTGGTTCTCTGATCGGGCCGTCTCCTTACATACACTCCGCTGAGCTATCTTTAACATGGAAGTCGGATTGGCGACCAATCAGAGCGTGGGAATTTCTCCCGCCAGCAAATCGAAAAGGGGGCTCGTCTGGCTGCTGACATCAGAGGAGGGGGCGTGCCAAGCCGGCTCGAAAAGCCGGGCGAGCGGGAAATATGAATCGGCCCATGGGAAACACACTTACCAGCAGCAATTTCACCCAGCCAACCCATTACCACCTGCACTACCTGCATTACCACGAGCACCGGGGCAGCCAAGACGGGGGCGCAGCAGCAGAAGTTTGCGCTTCCCTGCATTACATTGTCCCTGGCTTATGGTGCTACTTTGCTGCCAGGGATCCACGGTTTTCAGGGGTTACCAGTCGGGCTTCACCTTTATTTGGGAAGACTGGCTACCCCCACCGTCACACTGTGTCCTGGGCAGCAATAGAGTGTCAGTTCTGAGGCAAGCTGCAAGGTTTCATCTCATCACGCTGGGTTATGTAGGGGCCAGTGGAGGTGGGCACCTCTCTTGCATAAGGAAGAACCTGTATTGTCAGTGCTGTATGCGGATAATTGCACCCAATAAATACTACCGTGGAAAAGTTCCTGGCTCCCTGTCCTATTCATTCCACTCCAACAGCCTGAGCCCAGCAGAGGAAGGCCCTTAGATGAGATGTAACCGCTGAGCTACGTACACTATTGGAGCAGGTAAAACCCAGTCTGATGGAATCAGAGACAGAGTGAGAGACTGTTATTCTTTACACCCTATCTCTGTGCAGCCGGGTGGGATAGGGGTGTTACACTTGTAATGTTGAAACCAAATGAACTGCGCAGTGATGATGCACAGTATAGTCTTGGTAGAGCGGCGTAAGAAGATTAAAGCAGCAATTCTCCCTCCCGGGAGTATAACTCATAAGTTAGTGTCTTGTCCCCTAACCTTTGGACTTAAATGGGCTCTGGGGAGAGCTTCATGTTAACCTCCCTGACACGTAACATCGGAATCGCTTATATCTCCTAAACAAAGTATCCAGTTTAAAAAATAAAAAACGGCTTTGCACAGGGTAAGAAGAGCTCTCTTACAGTAAATAAACAATGGTTTTAATATGACAACAATAAGGAAATGAAAGACAGAGTTCCAGTTTCAAAAATGGGTTAGCATGCGAATTATGAGGAACAGAAAGTAGCACATAATGTGAAGTGCACAGTTTTCCAATTTAACTGGCATGAAACTGGCACATATTTTTCCTCAACTGCAGATTCTTGCTGACAATTTGACAACGATCTGTCTCTCTGTCTCCAGAGCAGGGGATACCAACATGTCAGGTTTTCATGATATCCCTGCTCCAGCACAAGGCTGAGCCACCTGTGCTGAAGCAGGAATATCCTTAAACCCTCACCTGTTGGTAGCCCTTGTGGACTGGAGTTAGACACTCCTGCTCTACTACAGACAGCAGGACCCCGCTTCTCGGCGGCACGGAGAAGGGGACCGCCATGTCTGCACATGCGCAGAACGGGGGAAGTCCGAGGTCGCGCATGCGCAGAATGGGGTGTGCCGAGGTTGCGCATGCGCACAACGGAGGTCGCGCATGCGCAGAAGGGGGAATGTCAGGTCTGTGCCTGCGTACACGTCGAAAATCGCCAGTTCCGCTTTGCGGTGATTTTCGCTTTGCGGCAGGCCCTTAGAACGTATCCCGCCGCATGCCTGGGGCCCTCCTGTACTCCCAAAATAGGAAGGGCTACATATTTCTGACACTGGGATTTCAGATAAAGTGTCATAGCAACTGTAATGCACGGAAACCATCTACTCTCGTGCAAGGCCTACAATAAAACGGATGTGCCTATAGAGCTGTCATTTAAAGGAATCGCCACTTAAAGCAGCAAAGCACCATGAACGACATCTTTTTTTGTTTGTTACAGGATTGAAGCAGATGGTCTCCGGCGCTGAAGCCCATTCATTTCAGCTCCGGGACCCCCTGCTTCCAGATATATTTACCACCGTAGGGGATGCCGGTATCTCGGTGGAGTTTAAATGTCCAGGTGACGGCAGGCCAATAAAAAAGCCGCAAGGGATGACGTCACGGCTTCCTTTCGGCCCGCGTGACACAGGACATTTAAACGCCGCCATTTTGTTGGTCACACAAGTTCCCTGGCTGCAGAGATACTGGCAACTCTAATGAATGGAAGTATCTCTGGAAGCAGGGCAGCTCCCTGGAGCGGGAATTAATGGGGTTCAGCTCTGGAGTCGTCCTGCTCCGATCCTAGAACAACAAAAAAGCAAACCAAAAAAAGATGTGGTTCAAGGTGCAATATAGTGCAAGGTGTTTTGCTGCTTTAACAAAGTATCAAGTTTCTCCATAAAATAACTGCAATTAAATGTGCAATCCCACATAGTCGGACAGTTGAATGTCTTAGGGGCCTCTGAATTGGGAAGTGTTTGTCAATCGAGTGTGTTCTTTCCCCTTATCCCCGCCCAGTAAATTTAATAGGAGGTGCGGAGGGGGAGGGGGGGGTCTCTGGCTGTACAAGCACCTGTTAAACACACAGTCACATCAGACAAAAGGCAGCAGCCAGAGGAAATCAAACCCCTCCCAAGTCTTACTTTAGAAAATATGTATAGGTGTCAGGTTTGGGTAAAGAAGGTATCGATGCCCCAGATGTGACCCCTTAAACAGGTCTCTGGAATGAGTTCACTTTGGTCCTGAGAGGGATTTCCCCCTTCAAAGAATAGAGCATGAGAAATTGCTGCACCTCCACCTTCTCCTGCAGGGTTGGTTATCCATACTGGTGATTTTCCAGGTCTCTCTTCATATATCTACGAGGGCTCCCTATCTGCCACATTGTCCCGAGTTTATTGAATGACTTCGAACGTCCTTGTTTTCCCCCCTCACTGTGCCGGTTACATAAAATCCAGGACTTGCATTCCATGCGTATTAAGTCCATAGTGTACAATTTGAGTTGTCATGCACACAGCCATGGAACCCCCTGTGTTCAGCTTCATGGAAAGATTTATAGAAATAATATGCCTAAACCCATGGAAAACTGTCTGTTTTTCATTTCCTTCCCTAAATTATACAGTGCTGTGGAACATGTTAGCACAGTATAAATAAATTGTAATGAGGGACTTGTAGTTGTCTAGCATTCTGCCCCAAACGGTGAGATGAAGGCAATTTAACCAGCAATTAATACATGAATTGTTTTTTTAATCGAAAATAAAAAATGAGACATTTTCCATAATATTACACATTTTCCATAATGTTACGTACCCACTGTTACAAGACGTGACCAAACTGATTGATCAATTTAGGTAAAGCCAACACATTTTTTCAAATGCGGAAAAATGTATATCTCCAGGTAAAGTGTTTAAATATAAAACGATGAAACAAGAAAAATAGCCAATTTAACAAAAACTTTTTTACAGCTAGTATACACAACTCCGTATATAAGAGATGAACCAAGAGCTATTAACTGCCCAAACAATCACATGTTGCATTAGTGTTAGGACCTGCATTTTTGGTTTACCTCGACGTTTGGTATGCAGGCTTACGACGCTTTGGCCAAAGGGTTTAACTAAAAAAAAAACAAGTAATTACTATTATTATTCAAGTATTTAAACATTATACTTATTACCATATATGTTTTGTCAATTTGATGTAGCATTGGGCACCCCTGTCTTTTGTTGTGTACATTTGCCCCGCTCAGTAGCACTCATTTTGGCATAAATATATTCATGATGTGGTGGGTGTGGGAGTTTGAGCTAGCTGGGAATGTGTGTGTGTCAAACAATCACATGTTATAGCACTTGAACGGCAGACATACAGTAGTGAAGGAGACAGGCTTGGCTTGAACGACAGGCATAGGGAAGGTGACTTCATATTCCTAGTGCTTCTCTTTAACAATGGGAAGCCCTTCTTTGTAGACACGTATATTGCACTACACGGCCACTTTTGTTTCCCAGACACTTGATTTTTCACTTGGGCCCCATGTGTCCTGCCACTTCAAATTCAGTTATATCTTGTCAAAAGTACATATACCCAGCTGTTATTTTGTTTGTCTACAAAGGCCCCTCCGCTGTGTCTTTGTTCGTTCTGGAGTGCCTTCCTGGGGCACATGACAACTTGGCAAAAGTGGCATTGTTGATATCTGTCTTTTGCCATCGACCACCTGAGCTGGGTAGCTTTGCCTCTGTGTCATGTTGAGTTTCAATAACCTGAATCCATTGCCTGAACTGAGGTGGCTGCACCACTCGCGGGGTGTTTGCATCTCATCCACATTTCCCCATACCTGCTTTATTAACCCCTTTAGGTTGCAGACACGTGGGTAGTGACATGCAATGGATCACCCAGCAGGCATGTCATTTTTGGTTTTCCGTCCCATTTATTATGAGGATTCCTTAAAGCTGTTGCCTTCTGCATTGCACATCTACCTTGTGAAACCGATTCCATCATCAAAGGGTATTTACTTGCATCCACCCCATAAAGATAATTTCCCTTAAATCTCTACAAAGTTATCAGCACATATATTGCCATATATTTATGGCCACTCATCATCTAGACCAGAGGGGGCCAAAGCCTGTCCTCAAGGGCCGCAACAGGTCAGGTTTTCAGGATATCCTTGCTTCAGAACAGGTGGCTGTCCTAACGACTGAGCACTGATTGAGCCACCAATGCTGAAGCACGGATATCCTTAAAACCTGACCTGTTGGTGGCCCTTGAGGACTAGAGTTGTCTGTACTGTACAAATACAGAATGTATGAAGATAATGTGTAACCAAACCAATTAATGTACGTACTGGACTACATGCAAAAAGGCAGTGAGACCAACAGGGTGATTACATTGCATGTCTAGGAGGAAGTCAGTCAAAGTTACTGGAGAAATATTGACTGGAGTGTTCTCTACTTGAAATAAAAAAAACATAGTTGCTCTTGTGCTTCCTTCTATCTCTTTGGGGGAAAAGGAAAGGCTTTCGGTATGGTGACCGGGACAAAACCGGGACAATTTTCACGCCCACGTCGACTGCGCATGCACGAACAGCCAGAGCCAATTACGCATGCGCCAGATCGGCTGTTACGCCAGCCGTGCATGCACGATCGGCTCTTGCCGGCAGGGCATTCGCGATCGGCGAATTCGGAGAGGTAAATTATCCATGGATCCATATAGTGCTGGGGAAGTCCTTCAGCCTAGTGATCTTGGCTACGTTCCATTTCCACTTTGCAGCTTTATCAATGTGGGTGCTCCGCTCTCCCACAAATGTAGTACTCTCAACCGGAGATATTCAGAGAAGAAACAAACAAGACCGAACACACCAGCAGTAGGTATTCCAAGTAATCTAATACTAAAAAAAAAAATTTACATCCGTACCTTACAAATCGGTAAGTAGCAGCGGACATTAAAATCCAAGCTGGGCCGGATTAATGTCTTTGTAGGGTCTGGGTGCTCCCATAATCGTAGGCCCCCTGAGATAGATCTCTAGATAAATATTTGCATTGCAAACAACTGAGAACCCGATTTGTTGTTTGAAGTTGGCATGGATAATACAGACTCGGGTTTGAATGGCAAAAACAAAATCTGCATACAGTCCTTCTATCCTGAAAATAAAGCACCGGTAGCCTGGAGTAAATAGCCTGCAAGTGTATGTCAAGTGAAGGCACATATATTAGTGAAAATATCTGTAAATCTTTTGAGCGTTTTCAAGAAAATTAAGAAACTAGATACTTGTGGTGCAGTGGTAGAGACAAATATCTCTGTTGCATGCTGTCTTGTGGTACAGACCACTAGTGCTTGCTGCGTCTGAAATTCCCCATTATCCGGTATTTGTATCGCAGAGCGTTTGTCCACGAGCTGCCCCCGAGTAGTTGGGTCGCACTTCGAGAGTAACAGCATGTCAAAATTACCTGACTCCCATTAAATTCGGACAGAGCTTCGGGGGTGGGCGGACTTCGTAGGCTTTCCCCTCAAGAAAGTGTATCATAGAGCAAAGTTAAGCAACCGTCAGCAACAAAAAAAATTCAGGGCCCCATTAATATTAATACTGACTAAAATGTTTTTTTCCCTCCCCCATCCTCTCTCTAATCATCAGCTCCCCCTTACCAGCTCTCCCCCTCATCATCAGCTCCCCCTCACTAGTTCTTCCCCCTCATCGCCATCATCAGCTCTCCCCCTCATCATCATCAGCACCTCTCACTAGCTCTCCCCCCTCATCATAAACTACCCCTCACCATTTCTTCCCCCTCATCATCATCACCATCAGCTTCCCCTCACAGCTCTCCCCCTCATCATCTGCTCCCCCCCTCATCATTAGCTCCCCCTCACCAGCTCTCCCCCTCATTATCAGCTCCCCCTCACCAGCTCTCATCATCACCATCAGCTGCCCCTCCCTAGCTCTTCCCCTCATCATCACCATCATCAGCTCCCCCTCATCATCCACACCCCCTCACCAACTCTCCCCCCCCCCCTCATCATCAGCTCCCCCTCTTTTCTGTCTTCTTCCCTTTCATTTCTGTTTTTACCCCTGTGATTTAACCCTTCCCCTCCCTCTCACCTTTCCCAGCCTGTCTCTCTGGCTGCAGCACCAGCCCCACGCTGCTCTACTTGAGGCCCCGCCCGCCTACGGAGGCTCTGTAGAGGAAGGAATTTGCTGCTGTATCTCAGGTCCCTGCCCACTGACCTGGGCCCCGCCCACCTGCAGAGGAAGGAATTTCCCTCTGTGCTTCCTTCATACTGCTTTCTGGGCCCTGCAATTTGCCACGGGGGGAGGGGGAAAGCGGGCCTCCCAAGAGAGGGCCTCCCAAGAGAGGGCCTCCCAAGAGAGCGGGTGGAGGGGGGGTGAGTGTGAGTGTGACATGGAGAGGAGGGTGAGAGTGAGTGTTACAGTGTGACATGGGGTGGGGGGTAGAGTGTGACAGTGTGACATGGGGAGGGGTGGTGAGAGTGTGACAGTGTGACATGGGAGGGGTTTGAGTGAGAGTGACATGGGGAGAGGGATGAGAGTGTGGGGGGGTGAGAGTGACATGGGGAGGGGGGGTGAGTGTGGAGGTGTGAGTGTGACAGTGTGTCATGGGGAGGGGGGTGAGTGGGGAAGTCAGAGTGTGACATGAGGAGGGGGGTGAGTGTGACATGGGGAGGGGGGTGAGAGTGTGGGGTGTGGGAGTGTGACATGGGGAGTGGGGGTGAGTGTGACAATTTGACATGGGGAAGGGGGGTGAAAGACATGGGGATGAGAGAGACACTGGTGGGAGGGAGAGAGAGAGACTGGCTGGAGGGAGAGAGAGACTGGCGGGTGGGTTGAGAGAGACTGGCGGGAGGGTTGAGAGAGACTGGCGGGAGGGAGATACGCACAATGGCTGGAGGGAGTGTGAGAGAGACACTCGGGGTAGGGAGAGAGTGAGAGACACAGAAGTAGGGCGTGAGAGACACTAGGGGGAGTTAGAAAGAGAGACACACTGGGGGGAGGGAAAGAGAGAGTGGGGGAGAGACACTGTGGGGAGGGATAGAGAGACGCTGGAGGGGAGGGATAAATACTGGGAGAGGGAGAGACTGGGAGAGGAGTGTGACTGTGGAAGAGGAGAGATGGGTCCTGGTGTGGCGGGAAGAGAGAGATTAATAATACAGCATACATTTGGACGCTATTAGACAAATATCATAATATTTATTTTTAAGTGATGTAATTTGTTATAAATACTTTTTTTGTAGACGCGTGGCGGGGCCGTTACAAAGCTGGTTCGCCCTCATTGGCTGAACCAGCTCACGTGCGCTGATGTCATGTGATTTTGATTACATCAGGCAGGGGGGGCCCAAGAAATTTCATGGATGAAAAGTGGGGCTCGGCATAAAAAGTTTGCTCACCCCTGCTCTATAGGATCAGCACATCATCAATATACTGTGTTCACAGCTCTATTTGTTGATTGTAATAGTTAATTTCTCATGTTTTTTACCATCAGGTAGTGGAATTATTTTTCTGATATCACTTTTTTATTTAAACCTGATGTAAGGATATTGTGTAAATTTTGGGGGAGAAAGCAATGGTGGGCTTTTGGTAATATGTTATAACATTGTTTATCTTTTAGGAGTCTTACATTTTCTTGTATGCAATTGTCTTCGTTCATGATCG
The DNA here is from genome assembly GCF_040206685.1 of Ascaphus truei. Classification (NCBI taxonomy): domain Eukaryota; kingdom Metazoa; phylum Chordata; class Amphibia; order Anura; family Ascaphidae; genus Ascaphus; species Ascaphus truei. The sequence continues at coordinate 33,556,162 of NC_134483.1, forward strand.
GTGTTATCATGAAGGAAGGGGTTGATCACAATCCCTCTCATCTCGCTCAACTCCCCCAGTGCTTTTGTTTCATCCAAACTCATGTTTTCTTGTCTACCTTATGCTGAGCGTTCTTCCATGTCGCACTTGACTAGTTTTAAGACAATCTCTATATTTAGGTTGGTGTTTATGGGTGGTGTAAAGCAACTTTTTGGTTTGAGAGAGGTGAGTGGCCCCCTTCCTGGTTTCACTCATTGTCCTCAAAGAGTGATACTAGATTCACAAAATATCTGTAGTCATTGGCATCCAGAGAATCAGAATCTATCTCCGTGTATTTATATTTCTAATTTCTTTAAACAATTTTTGTAAAGTTCCAATTTGCATGTGAATAAATCCATATTCTTGATCCAGTTAAATAGATCAAAGTTTCGTGATGGTCAGAACGACAGTTCTTTTTTTGAAGGACCTCCAATTGTGGCTTACTAAAAGTGACATCTAACAAGTTCATGATCTGTGATATGTCTTCGTTTTTAGCAAGAACATCTCGAAGTTCCTTCTCCCATCGCCCCCTGTATCCACATTGTTCCCGGTTTCCTAATTTTGCTTTTGCTCCATATAGTTTTTCTTCTCTGTCTGGCATGTGGGACCCTGTTCTTTTTATTCCTAAAAAATCCCTTGAATCATTTTGCCTTTCTGGGAAGTTTGCTTTTGTGATAGCTGGTGCTGGGCGATCTCAATGGTCCCATTCAGTTGATGAATCATGGTACCCTACAGTGTCTGATTGTTGGGTATTTCTGTATACTCTTGTCAAATTTGAAATCATTAAAATCTTTAATAAATTTGCTCTAATAAATATTTTTCTTCAGGCGTGTCTATAATCCGTATAACAGGTACCTGACCTGACCAGAGACATAGAGAGGTTGTCTGCATTTTATTTGGATAAATATATGTGGATAAGGCGTGTTATAGTAATAACCCACATTTTGGGAACAGCTATTGACCTATTAAAAAGGAAATGTATTCTATATACTGTAGAGGGAAATGAAGGACGCAGACACATCCCTATTGTAAAAATGGTAAACCAATATAAGCGTGGGAAAATGTGTCCATGCAGACAGAATTTCCCATTACTGGATCCTATTGTTTTACTCAATAATAAACATGATCAAGTCTGGTTTTTTTTTTTTTCCCCTCTAAATTCTTTTGAGACCAATATGCCTGTTTTGTATGTGTGTGTGTGTGTGTGTGTGTATATATACTGTACATATACACAGTGATTGCAGAAGTATTACCCCCCCTATCAATAATATCACATTTTGTTGCATTATAAATATTCTATGCACAGTTTTTCAAACTAACTTTTTTTTGTATTCAAAGATACAAAACAGTAGTGTTGAAACTGAACACTTATGAGGTAAATGTCAGCAAAGGAAATGTACAAATGAAATATACTGCTTGCATAAGTATTCAGCCCCATACTGTAAATCAGTACTATGGTAGAAGCATCTTATGCAGCATTTACCACTATGAGTCTTCTTGGATTGGTATCTACTCGCTTTGCACAATAGGATGGTGACATTTCTGCCGATTCTTCCCAGGAAAATTGATCCAGTTTTGATATGTTTGTTGGGGATCGTCTGTGGCCTTCGGTCTTCAAGTCTCTCCATAAATGTTCGATTGCATTCAAGTTAGGACTTTGACTAGGCCACTGTAACGCTTGCGCTGCCCACGAGCAAGACAGGACCCTGGTACTGAGGAGGGGAAGTATAGAACCACCCACCCACAGCAGCGGAAGCGTGCCTGGCAGGCGGACTGTCAACGTAGCTGGGTCTGGGTTGGAGAGAGTGGGTTAGTCCAGATACTTGCCAAGGTCTTGGGATGGAGAGATCAGAATTGTCAAAGTCCGTTAAGCCGTGGTCTGGGGTTGGAGAGGTCAGAATCGTGGAAGTCCATATAGCCGTGGTCTGGGGTTGGAGAGGTACGCAGAGTCGAGGGTAAGCCGGGGTCAATATCCAGAGAGGTTCAGAAGTCAAGCCGGGTCGGTACACGAATCAAACTGCAGGGATAAACACAAGACAAGGGAGCAAGGCACAACAAACGCAGGAGCTCAAGGCTACAACCAGTTAAGCTCAGCAAAGCAGGAAGGGAAGTGCAGGTTATTTATATCACACAGGAACCAGTAGCAAGAGAGGCGGAGCGGAGGCAAGGATTGGCTGCAGGAGACAAGTGGGCTTGATAACTTGCCACGCAGCTGGGGAGCGGTGCACGCGTGCGCAAGAGAAGCGCGACGTGTCCGAGGGGGCGGAGCTGGGCTCCATGGCACACTAGAAGAGCTACGTGTGCGCACGCGCTCTGTAAGTATAGCGGGGGTGCGCGCACGCGCTGGTGCCAGAGTGGAGGTCTGAGAGATAACAAGTAAGGAGGGAACACGTCACAAAGGTCGTGTTCCCTGATTACTTACAGCCACTCAAGAACATTAATTCTCCTTGTTCAATCACGCCCATGTGGCTTTGGCTTTGTGCTTCGGGTCATTGTCCTGCTGAAATGTGAATCTCCTCCCCAGTTTCAGAGTCTTGGCTGAACTCAAAAAGGCTTTTCTCAAGGATTCGACTGTACTGTACATTGCACCATCCATTCTCCCCTCTATCCTGACAACCTTCCCAGTCCCTGCTACAGAGAAGCATCCCCATAACATGATGTTTCCACCACCATGCTTGACGGTTGGGATGGTGTTGACTGCGTGATTAGCCCGTGTTCACACATCAACAATAAGACGGTCCCTACACAAAGCTGGGCTATAATAACAGAAGGAAAAAAGGGCGCAAGACCCATAGTGCAAAATGTAAAATTTTAATGCTAAAAGAACACAGTTAAAAACACTTACAAGATGTAAGTTGGTAATAGGCACATCTAGAAAGGTAACTCCGAAGTTTCAGCAAGCTGGAAGAGCCTCTGTGTCCATCTTCTTGTGTGGAGAGAGCCTCAGTTCCAGACACCCTCCTCCCAGGTTTGGCGCTGCTCCACTCCTGCTTCCGCGTCACGTGCACTCGTGACGTCACCGCACTCGAGTTCTCGCGTCGTTACACCAGGGGGCTGGGCTTGGGGCCGATGCGCTGTCTCCAGCAGTCTGACTTATCCTGAGTCTGATAAGGTGATACCTTTTTTTATTTGGACTAACAATATGGAAGAGGATGTGATATTAAGAGAAATCTTTCCCAAACCTCCCATTCTTGCGTTCCGGCAACCACCAAACCTCAAACAGAAATTAGTCAACAGAAAACTTCACAACGAACTTAAAGACACTGATGATGGCACAAAACCGTGCAACAACACACGTTGCAAACTCTGCAAACATATATGCCAAGATCCCACAGCCAGTCACAACAATGGAACACTCAATGTTAAAGGATCATATAGCTGCACATCCAGGAATGTGGTGTATATGATTCAATGCAACAAATGTGACCAAGGATGCTACATTGGGGAAACGAGCCAAAAACTTCAAGGCAGAATGAATATGCACAGACACTCTATACTTCCACGAAGAAGGAAGATACTGCTCACCTGTGGGACATCACTTCTCACAACCAGATCATTCCATAAATGATTTAAAATCAAAATCCTCAATGGAATGTTCAAACTCACCCAAGAACGGAAAACATTTGGGCTCAGAATGATAAGACTCTTTGACACCAAAACAAGTGGATTTAATACAGACATGGGTTTTCTCAAACACTATCATTTGTTGTAATGGTCCTCACTGCCATTGTGTCATCCCATAACTTCCCCACCACCCCCTCACCCAGCTCTTCCCCCTCTGTGCTGCTGTGGATGTACACCCTCTACCCCCCATCCCTAATTCTTACTTTCCCTATCTCAATTTTAACACCCTTCCAGTGCCTCTCTGTTCTTTATTCTTCCTTTTTTTTTTCTTTTCTAATCCCTGTCCAAGTCGTAGAAACCTCTGTATATTAGTATTGCTGACCTGAAGAAGAGAGGAAAACTTTCGAAAGCTTGTCCTATGACATAAGTTGTTAGTCGAAATAAAAAAAGGTATCACCTAATACTGAAGAACTAATTAATAATCTAACACAGATACTACTATTTATAGCCTAGCCTGAAGCCACTCCCCTTACATAAGATTGGCCGTATGCTACTGTGGAGACATCCCATATACCGAGGAATAAACCCTTTAGAGCCCTAAGGCTCACCACACACCTACAGATGTTGCTAGCCTTACTCTGCTCGGCACCATTACCAAAACTTATGAAAACGTGGCGCTGGGTGAGGCGACTGCCACGACTGCAGTCTTTACTTCCAAATCGGATCCCGCCGGTCATTAATCCTCCCCGGCTGCAATCTGTGCGGTCACGGGACCGTGCGCGATTGCAGCACCAAAAGGGTAAGGACTATTACATCTGTATCATTTACCTGTAACCATGTTATGGGGTAAAGCCAACTGAAGTGACATACAGATTGTGCCCTTCTCTTTTAGAAGTGTAGTCCCACTTTGCGACATTGTAATGAAGTACATGCATTCTGGGCCATATTTCCGAAGACCATACAATACATATTTCTTACTTTCATTAAAGCGTAATTAGTCGTTTAGGGACCCAGGCCCGTCGGCCAGAATTCCAGAGCTCTAGACTCCAGCCATGACCTGCGTCCGGGTGTTTTGTTGAGAAGCCGGAGGGGTGAGGCAAGCTTGGTTCCTTCCTCCTCCTTTCTGTTACCATGTAAGGACCATGTTTACCAAGCCGTCTTCTGCCACACAGGCACCTTAAGCAGGTGGCCCTCCATGTCAGTCTCTGGCAGGTTCCTGGGTCCCCCGTGTCCACGAAATATAGGTGTCTGGGTGTCTTGATCTCAGCACCGCCTTTGTGCTCAAGACCGTGTCTGTGTGCAGGCTCCTCTGCTCTCCTTCTGTCAGCCCAAATGTGAGCTACGGAATCTCTCCTGTGTCTCACATGAGGCTTTTTACAGAGATCTCATTAGTCCAGGTGGAGACTAGTTAATAGAGTGGCTGCAATTAACTATCTCTCTGCTGGATTCGCAGAGCTCTGAGGCTGCTTTATTTAAACAGGGATACGTCTCTGTTACAGTGCTCTAGGACGGAGCACCCCGATTTCAGGGCTCGAGTAGTTTTATAGTGGGCTCTAGGACGGAGCGCCCCGACTTCAGGGCTCGAGTAGTTTTATAGTGGACTCTAGGACGGAGCACCCCGATTTCAGGGCTCGAGTAGTTTTATAGTGGGCTCTAGGACGGAGCGCCCCGACTTCAGGGCTCGAGTAGTTTTATAGTGGACTCTAGGACGGAGAGCCCCGATTTCAGGGCTCGAGTAGTTTTATAGTGGACTCTAGGACGGAGCGCCCCGATTTCAGGGCTCGAGTAGTTTTATAGTGGACTCTAGGACGGAGCGCCCCGATTTCAGGGCTCGAGTAGTTTTATTGTGGACTCTAGGACGGAGCGCCCCGATTTCAGGGCTCGAGTAGTTTTATAGTGTGCTCTAGAATGGCGCACCCTGAGTTCAGTGCTCGAGTGCAACCAATGATTCAAGTTTTTAAAAGGCTTCTTACTGATGGAATAGCTCAGGAGTTTGGATGTTGTGTGTGGCTCTCTTATGTAAATGATATGTAACATTTAACTACAAGCACGTGTCACATAAATGCATCATAATTGTCTGTGAAGATTTTCTTAGCAAATGCAAACATTTCTTAATGCATCCATACATGTGAACATTATCGCTCTGTGCTGACCTTTTTTGCGATGACAGTAATATCCATGTTAATAATATTTTGATACGTGTTTGTCCTGAAACAAATACCAGCCGTCTTTCTATAAAACCCACCACTGAGAGCAAATCCACATGCAAAGACAGACTTGAAACCCTGGCAGAATGAGTATTAATATAGGTATACTTATAACTGAATTACCAGGAAGATGAAAATATCCCCGGCTGTACCATCAACATTCGAAAGATCAGTCGCGGGACATCTGGTAATATAACAAGTCAGCTTTGGGATGGTGCTATTCAGTTCTGTGGGTCTTAAAGGCACGCTACACCTTGTTTAACCAATGTGTTGCTGATCCCTTAGGCTGCGCTTATAGTGCCAGTGACGCGACGTCGCTTCAAAACAAATGCGTTGAATCTGTAGCATGCGCTTATAGTAAGCGCGACAGAGCGACGTGAATCTCTGTAGTCAATAGAATTTGATTTTTACAAAGACAGTCTCCTCATGTGACAGGCTGTAACCAATCAGATAGCTTCTGATGCAGGGAGAGGGTGAACGTGTCTGTGTGTGAGTGCAGGGAGAGGGGGGGATGTGTGATTGTGTGTGTGAGTGATTGTGTGTGTGTGGGATTGTGTGATTGTGTGTGTGGGATTGTTTGTGTGATTGTGTGTGTGTGATTGTGTGTGTGATCACGGCCGCCAACAGAAATCATGGGGCCCAGGACAAATGAAAGGAGCAGCCCCCCCAACCCATAGCGCACCTACCGCGGAAATATTTTTTTAACGCGTAACTTTTACTTAATCCCCCAATACATATAAAAATACACCCCACACCCCCAATACATATAAAAATACACCCCCACCCCAAATACATCTATAAATATACCCCAAATACATCTACAAATATACCCCAACCCCCCCAATACATCTAAAAAATACCCCAACCTCCCCCCCCCCCCCATACATGTATAAAATACACCTCTAATACATATAAAAATCAGGCTTACGCTGGTGGCTGCAGGGGGGGGGGAGGCGGTGTGGCGGTGGGAGGGGGCGACCGGTGGCTGGCGGTGGGGCCGGTGGGTGGCGGGACTGCGGATGGCAGGGGCTCTGCGTCTGGCGGGACTGTGGGGGGCCGGAGGCCGGGCGGTGGTGGGGGCCCCCCCTGAGATCATCTCAAAGAGAAGTCTGATTTTTATATGTATTGGGGGTGTATTTTATATATGTATTGGGGGTGTATTTTATATATGTATTGGGGGGGTTGGGGTATTTTTTAGATGTATTGGGGGGTTGGGGTATTTTTTAGATGTAGTAAAAAGTAAAAATTGCACGCTAAAATTTGTTTTTCCGTGGTAGGTGCGCTATGGGTTGGGGAGGGGGGCCCTGCTCCTTTCATTTGTCCTGGGCCCCATTATTTCTGTTGGCGGCCCTGATTGTGTGTGTGTGTCTGTCAAGTGAAACTCTATATGAACAACTTTAAAATAGTAAATTGTCCCGTAATTTAAAGTAAAAGTACTGTAAATTCAGCATACAAACAGAAATTACAACTCCTCTCCATTTCAGCCTTAACCCTTGCTCTTGTCCCCGCCCCACTGCCTTCCGTCACACCTTGTAGCTAGAAACGTCTCCCAAACTCAAATTACAACTTTCGCTTGGGCTACGGAGACGGGAGACGTCAGCCGTAGCTGTAACCGGCACTATAAGCGCAGCCTTAGGCTGTGAAAGGGTTCACAGAGCCTCAAACTGTTAAATAATGTATGGCACTTGTACACAACATAAAGGAAATCATTTGAGTTACCCTGATTTTCTCCTCGAGAAGGCAGCCATCTTGTATGTGTGATGTCATTTCTGAGCCTCGAAGTCAGAAGCACATTGTGGTTCATTGCTAACTCCCCCCACCCCCCATCCCCTTATTTCTACTGCTCTGCTTTTATGTAACAAGCAGAAGAAAGCTTTGTAGAATCAGGAAATGCTAATTATATGTTGCGTCTCCAGCTTTTCCAACTTGGCAAGAGCCTGGAATCCATTACTGGCTGCAAAGACAACCATTTTTTTAACCCCTTTGCTGCCACAGCGGCCTCCAATACAGTGGTTAAACAGGTCAAACGGTGGAAAGAAAGTTAGAATGTCCTCTCAATTGACCGAACACGATACCAACACTTGTTAATAGCACTCACGACTGATGCTGAATCAATAAATCAAGAGATTTATTGATCCATAACCATTCCACAGCTACACATTTGGCCATTTACTAACCTACCTTTTGTTCCTGTGACCTCTGACCCCAGTGTAACCCGGATGTCTGTAGTGATAATTAAGAAATTCCATGATTTTGCTGTTAATGCCAGAATTACAGAGATGTCAGTGTCAATGTGACAAAGATTATTAAATGATCACAACTCACACAAGCCTTAAATGAATTGCCAGGGTGGGAATGTTCCCATCTGGATTTCGTTATGATAAAAAAATATATATATATTTATATATATATATATATATATATATATATATATATTTATATTGTGTGTGTGTGTGTGTATATATATATATATATATATATATATATATATATATATATATATATATATATATATAATAAAAAAAATATATTTTTTGTGTGCATATATAGATTTTACACAGTATAGATATATATATATATATATATATATATATATATATATATATATATATATATATATATAACGCTCGGCTAACACGGTACTGATACACACACATACATATATATATATATATATATATCAGTACCGTGTTAGCCGAGCTTTATATATATATATATATGTATATATATATATATAAACATTGCTAACATTGCTTTTAGTATAAAAGCCATACTTGTACTTTTTACCATTTTCCCTCTTTGCACGGTGATTGAACAGTGTGAGAAAATGGCAGCTATAATTTTATAAAGAGCAGAAGTACATTTTGTATTTGAATAGACCAAACAAACAACAAAAAAAGACCACCAGCTAGTTTGAGCGCACATGTGCTCTGCATTTCCATTTGACATGCTATCCTGCAGAGAGTTTAGCTCTGATTTACACACAAATGTGTTTCTCACAGCAAAGAAACAGGAAGCATTACTTCTTTCAAGAGAATGTGATAGTTTGAGTAGCAAATGAGCAATTATTCTTTGGGACTTAAAAGTGAAAGATAAAAATGTCACTTTAAAAAAATAAATATTAATTCACTACAAACCTAAACAAAAAGCATTTGTAAGATCCTCCAATCCGTTCCCCCTACCCCCCCCCCCCCACTCGCGCATATTTATATCAAGTAAAGATGTGGGATGCTGCTGCTTTTTTTTGACAATGTTACCGAATGTTTTTTTTTTTTTTAATAGTTTTTTTTTATTGGGTTTACAAACATTAAAGAACAATGCCATACAGAAAAAAAACAAACAAACAAGAAAACATACTTTTACACAAAACAGTTTTTAGTATTGCTCATCATACTTATAATTTCAAAATTCAACACATTAACACAAATAATAATAAAAAGAAAAAACAGATAATCGCTTTTTCAAATATTGACATCGAAGCTATCGCCACACAGCCTCCTATTACTGAATTTTGCAGGAAATTCTCAGTACACTTTTTTTGTTTTCCTAGAATATAAAACTTTAGCAAATTTTTTTTTTTGTGGTCCAGCAATAAAATAGTAAAGTTTTGCAACGTGTAAAAACTTGAATTATGCCTTGGCAAAAGTAATGTGAAGCCATTCAAATTCCACACACTTTCGGCCCAGCTTAAAAGTACTGTACCCGGAGACCATTTAGAATTCATTGTATTCCAACAGCAGCGCTTAGCCTCGCTCTGGCACGTTAACAACACATACTGTACAAGGCATTTGGCTCACCTAGTCTGCCTTTGTTTCTCACTTTGCTACAAAATGTTTTTGAGACCTTTTTTTTCCCCCACTTATCTCCTGTATCTGGGGGGGGGGCGGGGGGCGGGGGGCGGGAGAATTGAAAGTCAGACAGAATTGGTAAATGGAGAAGTCCCTACGGTGACTCTTACTAAGCCCACGTGTCACATTTTACCGTGGTGCTGTTTTTGTGAGACATATTTTTGCGACACAATATGTTGGTACTGTACCATATCAATTCAATATTTTTCACCCTTTGCCCCTTACAATATACAGCAATTCTTTAAATTTAAAAAAAAAAAAAAAACATTTAAATTGCAATCTGGATACTTTACTTCCAAATATATTTCGTTTTTACCTTCTCCAGTTTATTGAGCTCTGTTTTCAGTATTTATGGGCTATTTTCCATTCCTGAGATACTGAGCTTTGGCCATTAGGATAGCAGTGATTGATTAAAATAGCTGTCAGGGATTGTTTTAGGATCCCCCAATGGCCAAACAAATCCTAAGGATATCAATAACTCTTTCACTTTTCCGAATCTGGAAAGATATACGTTTTATGGGTAATGATGCTGAATCACAATCTGAAACTACCTACAAAGAGCTGATTCTATACGAGTATAGACCCCTTAGAGGAGCGGTCTCCAACCTTTTGCCTGAAGAGAACCAAGAAAAACAATAGAATAAAGTTGGAGGAGCAGTGAATTATAATAACACTGGGGCTGACATTTTAAACACAAAATAAAGGAAGTTTTACATTCATTCAATCCCCCCTCCCTCTCTCAATCATCCCCTCCCTCTCACTCATTCCCCCCTCCCGCTCACTCAATCCCCCCTCCCTCTCACTCAATCATCACCTCCCTCTCACTCATTCCCCCCTCCCGCTCACTCAATCATCCCCTCCCTCTCACTCAATCCCCCCTCCCACTCACTCAATCATCCCCTCCCTTTCACTCATTCCCCCCTCCCGCTCACTCAATCCCCCCTCCCTCTCACTCAATCATCCCCTCCCTCTCACTCATTCCCCCCTCCCGCTCACTTAATCCCCCCCTCCCTCTCACTCTATCCCCCCTCCCTCTCACTCTATCCCCCCTCCCTCTCACTCAATCATCCCCTCCCTCTCACTCAATCCCCTCCTCTCACTCAATCCTCCCTCCCTCTCATTCAATCCCCCCTCCCTCTCATTCAATCCTCCCTCTCATTCAATCCCCCCTCCCTCTCATTCAATCCTCCCTCACTCAATCATCCCCTACCTCTCACTCTTTCCACCTCCCTCAATCCCCCCTCCTCTCACTCAATCCCCCCTCCCTCTCACTCAATCCCACCTCCCTCTGTCAATCCCCCACTCCTCACACTCAATCCCCCCTCCTCACACTCAATCCCCCCTCCTCACTCAATCCCCCCTCACTCAATCATCCACTCCTCACACTCAATCCTCCACTCCTCACAGTCAATTCTCCACTCCTCACTACAATCCCTTTGTAGGAAAGGAGATATCACCAGCAACACAGGAAAAGGTTCTTTACAGTAAGGGCAGTTAAAATGTGGAATTCAGTACCCATGGAGACTGTAATGGCAGATACAATAGATTTGTTAAAAAAAAAATTGGACATATTTTTAGAAAGGAAAGGTAAACAAGGATATACCAAATATGTAAACATGGGAATGATGTTGATCCAGGGAGTAATCTGATCGATTGCCAATATTTGGAGTCAGGAAGGAATTTATTTTTCTCATAGGAGATATCATTAGATGATATGTCACTGGGGTTTTGTGTTTGCCTTCCTCTGGATCTATATACTGTAAGTTCAAATATAGGATACGTATCTGTCAACTAAATTTATCATAGGTTAAATTTGATGGGCGCATGTCTTTTTTTCAACCTTATCTACTATGTCACTTTGCTACCCCACTCCTCACATTCAATCCCCCCTCCTCACACTCCACCCCACCCCTCACATTCAATCCCCCCTCCTCACACTCCACCCCCCACTCCTCACATTCAATCCCCCCTCCTCACACTCCACCCCCACCCCTCACATTCAATCCCCCCTCCTCACACTCAATCCCCCCTCCTCACACTCCACCCCCACCCCTCACATTCAGTCCCCCCTCCTCACACTCCACCCCCACTCCTCACATTCAATACCCCCCCTCACACTCCACCCCCACCCCTCACATTCAATCCCCCCTCCTCACACTCCACCCCCACCCCTCACATTCAATCCCCCCACCTCACACTCCAACCCTCACATTCAATCCCCCCACCTCACACTCCACCCCTCACATTCAATCCCCCCCCTCACACTCCACCTCCTCCCCTCACATTCAATCCCCCCACCTCACACTCCACCCCTCACATTCAATCCCCCCACCTCACACTCCACCCCACCCCTCACATTCAATCCCCCCTCCTCACACTCCACCCCCACCCCTCACATTCAATCCCCCCTCCTCACACTCCACCCCACCCCTCACATTCAATCCCCCCTCCTCACACTCCACCCCCACTCCTCACATTCAATCCCCCTCCTCACACTCCACCTCCTCCCCTCACATTCAATCCCCCCTCCTCACACTCCACCCCACCCCTCACATTCAATCCCCCCTCCTCACACTCCACCCCCACCCCTCACATTCAATCCCCCCTCCTCACACTCCACCCCCACACCTCACATTCATTCCCTCTCCTCACACACACAATCACACACAGTAAAGCACACTCTCACACACACACAATCACACACAGTAAAGCACACTCTCACACACACACAATCAATCACACACAGTAAAGCACAATTACACACACACAATCACACACAGTAAAGCACACTATCCCACACACAGTAAAGCACACTCTCACACGCACACAATCACACACAGTAAAGCACACTATCGCACACACACACAATCACACACAGTAAAGCACACTATCACACACACAATCACACACAGTAAAGCACACTCTCACACACACACAATCACACATAGTAAAGCACACTATCACACACACACTATCACACACAGTAAAGCACACTCACACACACAATCAATCACACACACAATTAATCACACACAGTAAAGCACACTATCACACACACACACACACACACACACACACACACACACACACACACACACACACACACACACACACACACACACACACACACACACACACACACACACACACACATTAAAGCACATTCTCACACACACACAATCACACACAGTAAAACACACACACACACACACACACACACACACACACACACACACACACACACACACACACACACACAGTTTAGCACACTCTCACACACACACAATCACACACAGTAAAGCACACTATCACACTCACACAATCACACACAGTAAAGCACACTATCACACACACACAATCACACACAGTAAAGCACACTATCACACACACACACACACACACACACACACACACACACACAATCACACACAGTAAAGCACACTATCACACACACACACACACACAATCACACACAGTAAAGCACACTATCACACACAGTAAAGCACACAATCACACACACACAATCACACACAGTAAAGCACACTATCACACACACAGTAAAGCACACTATCACACACACAGTAAAGCACACTATCACACACACACAATCACACACAGTAAAGCACACTATCACACACACAATCACACACAGTAAAGCACACTATCACACACACACACACACACACACACACACACACACACACACACACACACACACACACACACACACACACACACACACACACACACACAATCACACACAGTAAAGCACACTATCACACACACACACACAATCACACACAGTAAAGCACACTATCACACACAGTAAAGCACACTATCACACACACACAATCACACACAGTAAAGCACACTATCACACACACAGTAAAGCACACTATCACACACACAGTAAAGCACACTATCACACACACACAATCACACACAGTAAAGCACACTATCACACACACAATCACACACAGTAAAGCACACTATCACACACACACACACAATCACACACAGTAAAGCACACTATCACACACACACAATCACACACAGTAACGCACACTATCACACACAGTAAAGCACACTCTCACACACACACACAATCACACATAGTAAAGCACACTATCACGCACAAAATCACACACAGTAAAGCACACTATCACACACAGTAAAGCACGCTATCACACACAGTAAAGCACACTATCACACACACACACAATCACACACAGTAAAGCACACTATCACACACAGTAAAGCACACTCTCACACACACACACACACACAATCACACACAGTAAAGCACACTATCACACACACAGTAAAGCACACTATCACACACACAGTAAAGCACACTATCACACACACACAATCACACACAATCACACACAGTAAAGCACACTATCACACACAGTAAAGCACACTCTCACACAGCCCTTCTGAGAATTGTAGCTGGGGGAGGGGAGCGGCCCGGCAGTGTCGGAAGCTGCAGGGCGTGGCAGGCCATGCGGGCGGAAGTTACTTCCGGCACTCACCGGGGGTTAGGCAGCGGGAGGAGGAATTGGCCCGGAAGGGTGAGCGCGTCAGGATACTCCGTGGACCAGTGAAAATTGCGTCGGTCCACAGACCACCATTTTCAGATCACTGCCTTAGCGCTCTCTTCATAACATATTGGTGCAGTTGACCGCTTCCGAGCTTTTAGAATAGGCCACTACAGGCGTTATGGAAGGGATTCAGGCTTTAAGGCAGGGGTGCGCAAAGTTTTGGCCCTGCACCCCCCTGCCTGCTCTGCCCCAGTGCTCGCGCCCCCCCCCCCCCCCATACCTGGTATCCAGCGTCACATGATCCCGCAGCATCATTTGACATCCGGTTGCCATGGCGACGCGTCACCCGAATTCGTCGGAAAGAAGGTACGTGAGTAACACAGAGGCCTCGCATGCTCTCCTGCATTTCATTTAAATGCTTTGGGGAAAGCGCGGGACCTCTGTAACCGTCGTGCCCTCCCCAAAAATTCTCGCGCACCCCATGCTCTAAACTGCAGCCAACATGTCCCATAGTGGCGTAGTATATTTATTTTATTTGTTGAAGAGAACGCACATGTTCCTTTGAATGAATTCACACACAGGCAACATTGAACACTGAACATTGCTCTGTCCCTTGATAATCTAAATGTAATGTAACCCAATCTGAATCTCTTATTTTCCTAATCCCAGCAGAGATATGTGGGGGCAGGGGTGGTTACCACTACTTTTTAAAATAGCAAACCTAGATTTTCACTCATTTTGCAGGGGGATGTAATGTGTTCTGTTTCTATAACATAAAAATAGCATAAATGTTTGCCAAAATCAGACCACGAATAATAGAATTGTGCTTTTTTATATATATATATATATATATATATATATATATATATATATATATATATATATATATATATATATATATATACAGCTCAACCCCCTTATAACGCTGTGCTTGGGGTCCAAAGAATCACATCGCGTTATAAGCAGATCGCCTTAGAAATAATGTACAATTATATGCATTGTATAATAAAGTATTTAAGATACCAATAATCGTGTTGTAAAGTATTCATAAATATAAAAATTGGGAGCCGCGCTTGTATCGCGTTATAAGCGGATTCGCGTTGTAACGGATCGCGTTATAACGGGGTTGAGCTGTGTACTGTATATATATATATATATATATATATATATATATATATATATATATTAAATATCAAGCCTAGTAATAGTACTATTCAATGGCACTGTGGCCACATCCAAATACTGACAGTATCTGCAATCTGAGAGCCATAGGGATACATTCCTGTTGAGGTACTTCTCTTCTGGAGCATCATTGATGATACATATAGGGCAATAACTTCTGCATAGAAATAGGAGTCTGGGGCAAATTGGTGGAGGGGTCATTGCTGGAACGCCTTCGTTTTCTGTTACTATACAAGTTCTGTTTTTAGGTCACAAATGGCTATTATGGGCATCACATGTCAATGAATGACATCATACTTACAAAAATGTTGTGTCACCATCGCAACACCAACCACTTATTTTATTTTTTTAATTTTTTACTGCCAATCAAGAACACCCGATCTATCAAGTATGTTGTTCTAATGAGCTGGATACCACCCAGCATACTATAATAACACCAGCAGCATTTGATCACCGTTCCAGCAGAGTGGGGCCTGGCTGGAGGGCCGTCACTGCCTACACACACTGTGCTTTAAAACATGTATCTCACGTAAAAATAATAAGGCTTCAGCGGTAAATATTAACTTTCCAGAAAACCTTTATCCCACGAGGGCACATTTGTACTTTTCCTAAATTAATTTGTTTGAAATATGTGCATAATACCGTCACCGTATTCTGTTTTCTTCAGCTCCTAAATTATACTATTACTAACCACACAGAAATGCAGAAGGTTCAGATCGCAGTGGGCTAGGGGCAGCATGACGTATATATAATAATGCTCAGACAGTATCCCTGTTTCATTCCATCCATGCAAAGCACATTTTCAATAGAGTTCAGGATTTTCAGAGCAACCTCCATCTTGTCTAATCAATAAACATTCGTGCTCTGCTTGTTGTTCTGTTCTACCTGTTCTAGTGTTCCTCATCGTGGAGCAAACTTCTTCCTTGCACAACCCAACACCTAATATCCCTACTGATATAAATATTGTCAACATGCTAAAAGAGCATCTCATTTATCTTGCCTAATAACATACACAGTACAGCAATCTCCAACAATGGAAAAAGGTTGCTTCAGCTTTTACAATTCTGCAAGGCAGGGGTTCTCAACTCCAGTCCTCAAGCCCCCCAGCAGGCCAGGTTTTCAGAGTATCACTGCTTCAGCACAGGTGGCTCAATCAGAGGCCAGTCTCTTTGATTGAGCCTCTGAGGCGCCTGTGCTGAAGCAGGGACGGATTGAGCCACATGTACTTAGGGTTGCTAGGTGGCTTCTCCTAATACTGATATATACAAGTATAATTCAACCAACAAAGTGGTCTTTCTCAAGTGAAGATAGAATACAAAATACAAAATGTGCACTATTTATAGCCCCAAACCCAGGTGAAATTACTTAAAATCCTTCGGTTTATTCCACATGAGTCTCTCAGTCCAATGCGCATTCGCGCGCACATCCGGGTCCACGTCGCTTCCGATTGACGTCATCATAGGGCAATCCCGACTCCCGATTGGTCGTCGTCTTGCAATGCTTCTGTAGCTGGAGATCTAGGTATCCCATCTAGGCGCGTGCGCGAGCGCACATCCGGGTCCCGTTTCCTTCCTGGTGACGTCATCACGCGATTGCGTGGTCTCCGATTGGCCCGTCTGCCCCATCGATTGCGTGGTCTTAGTAATTTCACCTGGGTTTGGGGCTATAAATAGTGGACATTTTGTATTTTGTATTCTATCTTCACTTGAGAAAGACCACTTTGTTGGTTGAAACGTTGTATATATGAGATAATAAATTCTATTGAGCAAATCCGTAGTGCCCTGGAACCTTCAATTTTCTCCTAATACTGGACATTATGGTGAAAGGTGCTCGAGACACACAGACACACCTCCGCTCCATGCTGTTCCCTCTTCTCCTTGGCCCCACCCCCAGGCTCCTGACACCACTTCCTGATAGGCTGCATTACCCAGCAGCAGCCAATCAGGATGGAGGAAGGTGCCCAGCCCCCCAGCAACAGCCCTGCTCTCTTCCTGCTCAGGGAAATCTCGTGGTTCCCCAAGCCGGTCAGGTCACTATGTCCATAGAGGTAACACCGCACGCATACATGTCCAGTATTACCTCTCATTTTTTACTGGGCAATGTCCAAATATAGGACAGTCCTATTCAATAATGGACACCTGGCAACCCTACCTGTACCGAAGCAGGGACTGATTGAGTCACCTGTGCTGAAGCTGGGATATCCAGAAAACCTGACCTGTTAGGGCGTCTTGAGGACTGGAGTTGAGAACCCCTGCTCTAAGTCAAGGTGATGGAAATCTTTCTTGTCAAATAAACCAGTCTGTTCCAAGCACAGGGGTGAGCCTCCCTCTGCCTCGGGGCCTGTGCTCCTCCCCTGTCGGCGCCCCTGAGCATGTTCTGCTCTTTTTTTTCTAGGTTTATTGTGTTTTTGTTCAAAATCCTAATATTTTTAATCTCTGGCTTCTGAGGTTACTTTTAGACTACACTGGGCTCTGGGGAGAGAGCTCCCCAATACTTCATATTTAAAACGTTTATCTTCTAAAGCAGGGGTGGGCAACACCAAACCTTAAGGGCCACCAACAGGTAGGGTTGCCAGGTGGCTTCACCAAAAATACTGGACACACTGGTGAAAAATACGGCAGGCTAGAAAATGTCGATGGGGAGGTATGTTATTTATAAATTCTCAGACCATTACGTCATTTTTTCTAAATTTCACTCCATATAGGTACCAATTTGCACCATTTCATATTCTATTTCGTGAAACATTCTGGATAAGGTTTGGGGATTGAGCGCCCTCCCAGCATTTTTTATGAAATAGAATATGAAATGGTGCAAATTCGTGCATACATGAAGTGAAATGTAGAAGTAAATGGCATAACGGTCAGATAATTTATAAATAACATAGCAGCAGTAATACAGGGCGAGCTATACTGATTTTAATGGTTCCACTACTTCCAAGATTGTTGCAACCCTCCTCATCCTCCCTCTAACCCCCCTCATTCTCCCTCATCTCCCTCACCCAGTCATCCTCCCTCTCACCATCCTCCTCTCACGCCACCAGCACTACCCTGATCATCATCTCATTTCCTCCCCATCATCATCATCTCATTTCCTCTCCATCCTCTTTATCATCTCATTTCTCCCATCATCATCATCTCATCTCCCCCATCATCATCATCGCCCCCCTCATCATCATCTCATTTCCCCCCCATCATCAACTCATCTCCCCAAATCATCATAATCACCATCATCATCATTCTCTTATTTACCCCTCATCATCTTATTCCCCCCTTGCCCCACATATTATCTTATTCCCCCTCCCCCCCATCATCATCATCTTATTCCCCCCCATCAGCATCATCTCAGCTCATCCTGGCCCCCATCATCATCTCATCTCCCCAGGCTGGCCACCATCATCATTTACCCCCCCACCCCCACATAATCTCAGCTCATCCTGGCCCTCCATCATCATAATCTCATCTCCCCAGGCTGGCCCCCATCATCATCTTATCCCCCCACCCCCTCCCCATCATCATCTTATCCCCCACCCTCCTCCCCATCATCATCATCTTATCACCCACCACCTTCCCCCATCATCATCATCATCTCATCTTGGCCCCCATCATCTTATTCCCCCTCAAATTTTGTCCTTACCTTATTTCCAGGCAGGTCGCAGACTTCTCTGGGCCGCCGGGGTGTGGGCTCCGCCCCCGCTGTCCTCTGATTTGCCGTCCACTCCTCCAATCAGGGACAGGCTGCACATGACACTCACCAGTGCTCCTGACTTCGCCCGGCCACCGTCCGCGGCCCGCCCTCACCTCCTGTCTCAGGATCAGCACCAGGCCAACACTTCTAGCCGCACTTACCGCCCTTGCGCTTGCCGTCCTCACGCTTGCCATCGCATCCGACTGCCGCCCATGCGCTTGCCGTCGCAAAAATGGTAATACCGGCCACATATTTTTCCGGTATTGCCTCCGATTTTATACCGGACAGGCGTCAGAATTACCGGCCTGTCCGGTTCAAAACCGGACACCTGGCAACCCTACCAACAGGTCAGGTCTTCCTACCCCTGCTTCAGCACGGGTGGCTCAGTCTATTAGTTCAGTCTTCGTTTGAGTCTCTGAGCCACCTGTGCTTAAGCAGGGACTGATTGAGCCACCTGTGCTGAAGCAGGGACTGATTGAGCCACCTGTGCTTAAGCAGGGAACTGATTGAACCTAGGGTTGCCAGGTGTCCGGTATTTAGTTACTCTATCCGGTAAAAAGTGAGAGATACCGCACATGCATGTGTGCGGGGGGGGGGGCGGACATGCATGTGTGCGGGGGGGGGGGGGCGGACATGTATGTGAGCAGGGGGAGAGGGGGACATGTATGTGAGCGGGGGGCGGGGGGAGCATGTATGTGAGCAGGGGGAGAGGGGGGCATGTATGTGAGCGGGGGGAGGGGGGAGCATGTATGTGAGCAGGGGGAGAGGGGGGCATGTATGTGAGCGGGGGGAGGGGGGAGCATGTATGTGAGCAGGGGGAGAGGGGGACATGTATGTGAGCGGGGGGAGGAGGGGACATGTATGCATAAATATATATATATTTATTATATGCGTCAGGGTTATGGATTATATCTTGTATTTCCCGGTTTTGCCTTCCATTCCTCATTTGTGTGCCACCAACTAACAGAATGGCAGAGAGAGGTGTATTTGGAGAAGATGCTGGAGAGGAAGGAGAAACTGTTGAGGGCCGGTATAATGTGTCACCGTGTAGTAACTTAAACAGCCGGGCTTTTATTTTTACAACGTTTTTATCATTTAAAAAAAAAAATGTTTTTAGTACTGTATTGTTATTCGCTTTAGTCCATTAGCAATGGCCTCGGATACCAGGGAACGCACATTACAATGAATGGGTAATGGCATTGGCTTTGCCAAGTAGAGATCTGTTTTGCTGAGCTGCATAAAGTAAGCAAGATAAGAGCAGGCCCAAAAATACCCGTGCAGCATTCATTTTTTTTATTTTTTTTATTTGTTTCTCTGTTGAATACAAGGCAAGCAATGTGTACAGCTAGAGATGGGCCTGAAGTGGGATCACAACAGTGTATTGTCTACCAAAGAGAAGCGCATCGACGAGTAAGAACACGGTGTACCAAATAATGCAAATCACAAACTAGCAGGAGACCAAAGTTTAGGCTTCAATGTTAGATACTATTCACTCCCTCACGGCAGACGGCTGTTATGTTGGCCCTTTGTCTGTTCTCCTCTACTGGAATTTCAATCATTCAAGGCACTTTTAAGTAAATTTGGAGAAGTGAAATTGATTATATCAGTTATAAAGTTCAATGATTTCGTAGCCCTCTTGGTCCAGGAGAAGTGGGAATTTGTTGCAGATGTTTTAATGGGCCAACACAATCGTCATATTCTTGGTAGATTAAATGATGGTGTTATACCGTATAGTGAATTTATAGCGTACAGCGCCTTTTAAAGCAGCAAAATGTGAAATCTTACATGGTTTTTTTTAATTTAAATAAATCAGTTCTGTAGTATTAGCTACTACTTAATGCATTTTTCTTTTTATTCAACTCTTAATTGTAAGCTCTTCAGATCAGGGCCTCCTTTTCCTAAATGTTACATTTATGCCTGAAGCACTTCTTCCCATTGTGTTATTAGTTATTTATATGATTGACCCGTGTATCACTGCTGTGAAGCGCTATGTACATTAATGGCGTTCTATAAATACAGACATGCATACATGTCACGTCATTTTTTTATTTTATTTTTTAACTCGATTTTGTTGAGGGAAGAGGTAAATAAAGAATTGGAAAGGGTGCAAAAAAGAAAATAGGGGAGTGGGAGGGGGTCCAGTCCAAGTCACAAACACCTTAGTACAATAACATAGTTATGAGAGATTCAACGACAATAAAACAATACAATCCCACAAAAATCTATACACCTTCAACCTTGAGCCCGGGGTTGGCAGTGACTGGTTCGCAGCGTGGCAGCAGCGCGAAAATACAATTTAATTGTAATTTCCCTGCTCTGCCGCGCCACTGCTCACGGCCGTGGGCGCGCGGCCCTAGTATAGAAACGTCTGGCTAACACAGCCAATTAGAATTGACGCGCGCACTATATTACACGCCTTACACGGACTGAAGGATTGACGGAAACTGAAAAGCAGCCATTATGTTAGCCACACAATCAGGATCTGACAGATTTATAACGGGAGCAGCAAACGATTGCCAGATTAGAGAAGAATGTAGAATTATACGTTGTCACGTGCTTTACATAGAAAACAGACGAGGGAAAGTAGTGTTGCTGCTTTTACCCGCAGAGGTCACATGTTCATAACTAGAGTCAATTATACAAAGGTAACAGACACACGTGCCCTTTAACATATACATGTTACATTAGTCTAATAATAATAATAATAATGACTCTTGCATAGAAACGGCAGGGACCTTATTTAACCCTTAAGCACCAACATTCACCCATAGACATTAGAAATAGATAGCTGTGACATCTTTTGACCGAGACATACGTTTATATAAGGTGCTAGCACGTTAGCCTAGGTCCCCTCTGGCTGCTGCAGTGCGCGCTATGGCGAGCGCTGCAGGAACAAGAACCGCCCCTCGATGGGGCCGGGCCCGCTACCAGGGTTGGCCGCCGCATTGCGCAAGCAGATTTGTCTGAAGACAGGAAAACTGTGTTCAGGACTTGCGACGGAGCGCTGGCCACGCCACGGCGGTTCAGTCAATGAGGGCAGCTCACCACAGACCGGGGATCACAGCTGCACGTGCCGCCAGCCTGGCAGGCGCGCATGGAGCGCCGACACCGGGGCCTCGGCCTTGGGCCTCGGACATGGTCAAAAAGACCGTGCTGAGGTGCGCTGAGGGGAAACATTATCCCTATCAGCGCGGCTTTAGACGGCGCTTCCGCAGGCGTGTGGAGGCGTGTGGAATTTCAGCCGACAGATCCATTTTATTTTTCCCGCTGAGGGAAGCGCAGAGCCAGTCATGTGACTGCCAGAAGCCAATGGCAGTCCGTGACGTGGCGCCCTAGCCCCGCCTCCCACCCGGGACACAAGCGCGCTCGCCTACGCTCATGCAGGGACACAAAAAATCTCCTGCTTGAGCAGGAGAGCATGAGCGTCAGCGCTGCCCAGCGCTCTTCATATCACCATGTCCCAGGCCTTAGGCAGCACGGCACAGCTGAAGATGAAAAACCACAACAGAAAAATATATCACATTGGATAGAATAACACTGCCTGACACCATAAACTATAAGACAGGGGTGCTGTACTCCAGTCCTCAAGCCCCTCCTCCCCCCCCCCCCCCCAACAGGTCAGGTTTTCAGGATATTCCTGCTTCAGCACGGGTGGCTCATTCATTCCCTGCTTCAGCACAGGTGGCTCAATCAGAGGCACAGTCTTTGACTGGGGGGGGGGGGTTGAGCACTGGAGTTGAGACCCCTTGCTATAAGAGGTTGCCACATTTAAGGTATAAAGGACTCTGCTCTGAGGAACGGAAGAAGAAGGGTGTGGGAAAAACAAGTGCGAGAATGGGGCCGACATCCACTCAGCCACGTTAAACCGGAGGAGCGCATAATGTGACGCTGCCAACAACACGACCGGATAGTACTATATGTTCTCAGCGTTAACATGGTATCCACGTAGCTAATTATATGCACAAACATCTGACCTCCATCTCACTCCCATGGGGCTGACGTCCCGTTCTTGTAGGATAACGTTTGCGCTACCGTCCAATAACGTGACCTCTTGGCATTACTCCAAGCCAGACCCCCCACATTTCTTTTTATTATAGCATGTTATAGCTCATGATTAAGAGAAATTAGAGGATGTCAGGAGTGACCGGGGTCCAGTTCCCTAATCCCTTTCCAATCTGGACGAATGCGGTTTTCAATTTAGCTTCTAGAAGTGTTTTGTTCCAAGTCAAAAAAAAAAAAGGAAAACAAATGTTTGCAATGTGCATTTTGACGCCTGATTATACTGATCACTGATTATACTGATCACTGATTATACTGATCACTAGCATTGTTGTGTTGCTTGACTTATTAAATATTGCCACCTTTGTGTATTTTTGCTGCGACCTTAGACTTGTTCTATAGTAAGTGCACGTGACGCACACTTTTTCTGTGTACAGTCCGTGATGCCGGGAGCGAAGTGGGTGTGTGTATTGTGTGTTATTAATTTATTATATATATTTAAAAAAAAAAAAAAAAGACACGTTGAGAATAAATTATTTATTAACATTGTATACACACATATACATACACACATACACACATACACACACACACACACACACACGCATACATACCGGTACATACATACACATACACACACACATACATACACACACACACATACACACACACACATACATACATAGATACATACACACATACATAAATACTGTACACACATACACACACACATACATACACACATACATACATACACACATACATACACACATACACACATACATACATACATACATACACACACATACATACACACACACATACATACATACATACATACACACATACACACATACACACATATACACACATACATACACACATACACACATACACACACACACATACACATACACACATACACACACACATACACACACACATACATACACACACACATACACACATACACACACACATACACACATACATACACACATACATACACATACACACATACACACATTACAGCGGCGGTAGCGGCGTTAATACTTAGTTTTCTGAGTCTTCCCCGCTATCGCCCGGCTCCACGCTCACTGCCGTGCGCCCGGCCCTAGCATACAATGCCCACTATAGAACAGCCCTTACCTGTGTTCTCATGTAGCTTCTAACTAAAGTAGCCTGCATTTTATATTCTTTTGCATTGGTACAGTACTGTATATGAACGTTTGAAGTCAAGCTGGCAAAGCTCTCAGATTGTGACACATTTACCGTGATAGAGCGTTATATTGCAGGGGGCTTTCCATGTGTTGCAATGTCAGTGTTCAGATGTACTGGAGCATACCTCGATTTCCCCAGAGTTTCCATTAATGCCGTATGTGTCTCGTCTGTGTTGCACTTTTTCTTTTTTATAACAGGGGTGTGTTGGGTATTTTAATTTTATTTTTTCACGTACCTGAATCGGTGGGTCTTTCTGAGAACATCAACCGTTCCCTGAATTTCCGGGGGAACCCCCAGTTTCCCAGATACACCTCGTTTCTCCACCAAGCAAAAATCCCTCCCCAGTGGCCACAATATAGGCACCAGTGGCCAGTAGCCTGCTATGATGGCTTTGTGACTTTCTATTGCTGTCCTTGCAGCCTTCTTATTAGTGAAGCCGCGGATCAGCAACAGGGAACACCCTCCCTCCTGCCCCCCCCCCCCCCCCCCCATTTCAGGTACATTTGAGAGAGGCAATCCAAGTGGCTCTTTAAAATATATATATTTATATCTTTATTTTGTTTTAAAATATGCAACCTTTGATTACCCTTATTGAGACCTAATTACTTAAGCTGCCGATCGATTCGTACTCCCGTGATCGCTCAGCAAAGATCCTGCTTCCCAGGGTTCACTAAAAGGCTGCCTTTCCGTTTCAATCACTCCTTCAGTCAGTGTAACTCAGCAGCTACAATGTATTCTTATATTACTAAGGTAACTAGCTATTGTTAGAGTTTGCAACTCAAACTTCTGGGGATATTGGCAACAAATGATCACAAACCGGAAAGTGTTGCACTGCTGGGGAGGTGGGCTAAAAGCCTGCTATAGAAATCAAAGAATGCTTAGTATATGAAAACTCATTAAAATGGCATTAAGGGTTGAATAATAATTAAAAAAACAAAAAACAGTAAGTATTATCTAATACTGCAGGCCTGCTTTATTTCCAAAAACACACATGTAGGATATTGCATGAATGGCACCTTTAAAAGGAAAAACGTCCAATACTTCGTAACCCTTTTCTTTAAGTAATTGTACCATGCTAACCTAACATGAGATCCTTTCTTGCTAAAATGTGCAATTATGGCCAGTCTGTGTATTTTCCCCTCGCTGAACACGAAATGCATCTGAAATAATAAGGCGGATGAAAGCTCTGATCCATTAAACTTTACTGCTATCTTGAAAGCCGCACTATTCCTGGCCCTCTCATACCTTTCTATTAATGAAACGTTTGAGCGCTGGTGGAAGGCGTATAAATGGGAATAGGAATGTCACTTGTAATAGATTTCAAGAGAGCATGTTATTCTTAGTTAATGGGAAAGTGTTTTATGACTGATGCTGATATGTAATTATAATGCTGTTACATTCCGGAAAAGCTGTGGAAACTGAATGCAAATGCCAATAATGTAAGAGTGTAAAAATACACTTATCTTTAAAAAAAAAGAAGATATATATATATCACATGTTCATGAAGATTGCAAAACTAGTTCATAGTGTCACTGTCATGGTGCCCTATATTTTCTAATAGCTTTGCTAATAAATTGCAAGTTGCCTGTTTTCATGTCATTACAGAACTTTTTAAATATTTATGACGGTCGCGTTCCCAATAAACAAAGATATTCGTCGAAGCACGAGCTATTGAAACAGTAGTGTGGATATAATGTAGGACAGCCACACCGACCAGCTTGTATTTGCGAAGGTCATTTTATCACCGTGGTAATTGGTAACTATGCAAAAAGTTCCAGTTATGTATGCAGCCGCCTGTCTTTCTCGCCGGTGTCTCCATCTTAACCCCGTCTAAGGGACAGTGAAGTCCTTGGTGCAAAACTGGTGCAAGAAACTGCAGCAAGGGCGGCCGACTCCAGTCCTCAAGGGCCACCAACAAGTCAGGTTTTCTGGATATCACAGCTTCAGCACAGGTGGTTCAATCAGTCCCGGCTTCAGCACAGGTGGTTTAGACAGTCCCTGCTTCAGAACAGGTAGAACAGGTAGCTCATGAGGCTCTGATTGGGCCACCTGTTCTGAAGCAGGGACTGACTGAGCCACTTGTGCTGAATCAGGAACTTTATTGAGCCACCTGTGCTGAATCAGGGACTGATTGAGCCACCTGTGCTGAAGCTGTGATATCCGGAAAACCTGACCTGTTGGTGGCCCTAGAGGGCTGGAGTTGACCACTCCTGTAATACAGCATATATGTATGAAAGGATCAGTTCTAAAACATAAGAACCAATTGTCTGGTAACGGTCTTAGTTTTATATTAAATGTTTTCTGTAGTACATCCAGTGCTATTATTTTGTACCAAACAATGGTTTTGACACATAGGGAAGATTAATGGAAGTGTGATCTGCTCGAGGACTATTATCCTTTTCTTAATCATCTGCCGATGGGCAAATGGGCCAGCCAAACATTACAAAACCACGGGTCCCCTGCGGGTGAGACTGAGACGATCCCACTTTGAAAAGCTCCCCTGTTCATAATAAGGGGATTGGTGGTGTCATCCTTTCTCTGCCAGAGAGGGCAGCAGCGCGTCGCTTTGCAATATGGCAGTGAAAGGTTCAGGACACAATCACCAAGTGCAAATTCCCCTCTGTAAATCTGCTGCTAGATCATCTTGTGCTGATTATCCAAATGTGTCCACTTCCGATCTTGTTCTTACACATCGGTGCTTGTGCCCTCTAAACCACGTATATATTTCCCTTACAAGTAGCCGGGGGAAACATTGAATACCTAGAAGAACAGAGGGGCGGCAGCAATCGAAATCTTTGTAAAATGCACATATCTGCGTATACAGTTTCCGAAATGGTGGCCAGTTGCTATATGCGAAAAAGAGGCGCACTTTTAAAATGTCTGATATAAATATGCAAGTGCTTCTCGCTATCCGTCATTCCGTTATCCATAGAACGGATTATCCGACGCCTCATAATGCATTCGGCGGAAAGCAATATCCGACGTCGTAACGGAGTATCCGACACTCGCCACCGCCGCGGATTAAAATTAGATCGCAATCTGACTTTTTGCTATCCAACGGCATTTAGCGGCATGGATTCTGGTAGATAACCAAGGACCGCTTGTACTGTGCGTAGATCATCTTCAGCCCTTGTTGATCCCCGGCTGGATGAATGGTCTCCACTATGATCTTCCAGGTGCTGCAGTTACAAGCCTCTCTTCTCCACGTCGCTCCAACACATTTTCTTACTTTTAGTCGTCATCTTGGTCTTGGAACCCTGTCGATTACCACACCATCCCAAAGAGATATTTATTTATAGAGATATATATCTATATATATATATAGATATATATATATAGATATATATTGGCACTCCACTGAAAATAGTATCCTGCCTGCGTGCAAACCGCTGTGGATTGGAACACAGAAAAGAAAAACAAATTTAAAGTGCTCAAAAAAAACCCCTCTATTGTAAAAGGGAAAATACCCCATAAACACCTCTGTGATATAAATATAACACAACCTTTGAAGGTTAAGGTCTGCAGCTGTGGATAAAGGAGTGAACAAACACCCCTGGAACTGAAACAGAAAAAACAAGCGCAAACGCATATGGTGAAGTATGTTCAATTTGATTAATATATATTAAAAGGTAAGATATCTGCCTACTTTCGTCCACACTGATGTACGCAGATATCTTACCTTTTAATATATATATTAATCAAATGGAACACAGAAAAGATGGAAGCAAGCACTCCAGGACTTAGTGGGGGGTAAAAAAGTTTATTGCTGTGTAACACACACACAACAAACATGTCAAATCTCAAAATATGAATACATAGTGTTCTAGTACCAAAGTATTTTCCACTTTGGTATGTACACGAAAAGCGATACAGTCTACGCAGTGATCCACTTGAGAGCACTTAGGATAAATGGATATCGTTAGAGTTAGATAGATAGGCTGGAAGACTGCAGGAATGGTGAATAGATAGATAGAATCAATAGAAGGTTATCCATGCTTTAGGGACAAATGATTCACAGTAGTATTTAAATCCGCCGGACATATGATCACAACCCCAACCACTGGAAGGTCATTGGGTGCAGAAGTATCCATACATAGTCATGACGAAATAGCAACAAGGTTGTAAATCCCACTCTTCAGACAGTAGTGTTCATAAATGGCGTATAGCAATAACAATAGGTTTGTCACCCCAATTATGCAGCGAGTGGGGCTTTATACATGTAGCCAGTATCCTTGGAGGCAGTTCAAGCGTTTGCCTTACAAAGTCTTTAATAGGTGATTCACTCCATCACAGAAAAAAAGATGAAGCCCTTGTGTGTCACGGGTAATAACATAGCAGTAGTATATCACATGGGCAGTGTCAAGTGGATATGTGAAAGTGTACAACACTCAGTGTACCAATTATTGCCCATGGGGCTCGTGTTAGAAACCAGATACAGCAACGGGCTGATTACCTAAGCGTGATACAAGAGAGACCATAGCACCCCGTTAGTGACAACAGACATCAAAAAATGTGAAGAAACAAGGTTTAAAGGACACAATCATGATTCCGATACGTACTGAGACCCTTCAGTTGTAACGTATCTAGGGTGTGTATCCAATACTGTAACATTCACATGGCAACAATTGTTTAGATAAGTATCCCCCTCCTGGTGATGCGTTGACCTGTTCAATAGGCATACATCGGAGAAATCGCACTTGGTGTCTATACTCCAGATTTTGCAGCCTGTCACTTTAGCATTGGTTGACTGTAGTACCTATAACCTACAATATATATAATAATAATAATAATATAATAATATATATATATATATATTTTTTTCCCTTTTCTTTGTGGACAATTGGTACTCGAGCCAACAAATGCTATAATGACAGGCTGCAAAATATATATATATATATATATATATATATATATATATATATATATATTTATTTTGGTGAAAGCACTCCTGAAGATAAATAGAATAAGAGACGTACCTGTAGAATAGGTGCTCGCTGGACAATCCGTGTTCACCTCTCCAGATCAAAACAATGCAACAATAGAAAACGTCCACGGCACTCCAGAACTACATTTATTTAACACTTCATGATACAAACAATAAAGTCCGAGTGACATTTCGATCCAAAAAACAGCCCTTTCTCAAGATAGATATAATATATATATATATACACACACACACACACACACACACACACACACACACACACACACACACACACACACACACACACACACACATTTTCTCATGATCACTTTAAAGTATAGCAACATGATCCCCCATGTTATCTGTTGTAATAAATATAGCATCACAGGGATCATAAGTATCTCATAGTATCTACATGGTCAGTGTATACGCTGTTTATAGATGCATCTAATATATAGATCAGAAAATGTGTTGGAGCAACGTGAAAAAGAATAAAGAGAGGCTTGCAACAGCAGTACCTGGGAGATTTTTGGGGAGGGTGGATTGACAAGGGTGTATATATATATACACACACACACACCAGTATTTGCCTAAAGTCCTGTGCTCTTTGCAGCTGGGGATCTCTAGAAGTGCAAAAGAAAGCAGTAATCAGACCTCTTCTAAAAAATAAATAAATAAATAATTAAAGGCAATAGAAAGCCCTTATTACACCCAGATTGCATGTCTAATTACAGGCCTTATTCAAACCTTTCTTTCCTATGGAAAGTTATTAAGAAAGTGGTGGCAGCTTAACTGGAGACATGTCTGTCAACCCATGATACATACAACCCATTCTAGTCAGGATTTGGAGTATACAGTAGCTTGTTACTGTAACAGCAATGGTTTGTGTGCTTACTCTTCTGGTCGCTAGAGACAGTGGAGACTGTTCAATGTTAGTCCTCCGTGATGCCTCTGCAGAGTTTTATACCATAGACCAGTGGTTTTCAACCAGGGTTCAGAGGAACCCTTGGGTTCCCCAGGCACCCCTAAAGGGTTCCCTGCAATTTTCTGGTCATTTGAAAATGTACAATGCATCTGATCACAAAGTTGCTATGGGTGTTCCTCAGAATTTCACTTGGGGTTCTTTAACCAAAAAAAGGTTGGAAACCACTGCTATAGACACTGATTTTAGTGGAGCAGCTGAAGGATTGCTGTGGACTGTCTGGCACAGTTCTCAGCTGGCTCAAATCTTTTCTCACTGGCAGGTCATTGAGCGTCTTAGCAATATTCTTCTCTGCACCAATGTCATGTGGAGTGGCTGTATCTCATCTCCCACGTTGTTTGCTGTATACATGTGACCACTGGGTGACATCATCACTGTTATGTAGATGACACATAACTCTACTTGTGGCTAATACTATACACCTGATACCTGCTTAATCGACCCCCTCCTATCACAGGTGACATTGAAATGCTTACTCATGGGCCATACAACATTTGCGACACCCCTCTAACCAGAATCGAAATCGCCGCAGTCATAAATAAACTTAAGAACAACAAAGCCCCGGGGATGATGATCTCTGCTGAATTCTTCAAAGCTGGTGGAGTTCATGTTATTGGCGCTATGGGAGATGTTCTCTCACTTATTTGGGAAAAAGAACGAATCCCAAAAGAATGGGAAACTGCACTGCTGCTGCCCCTACACAAAAAGGGAGCAAGAAGTAATTGTAAAAATTACAGTGGAATCTCCTTGATCAACCTGGCGCATAAGATACTGGAAACCATAATACTAAATCGCATAAAAGACGGATGACAAAAAAGAACATGTGAAAATCAGGCCGATTTTAGAGCAGGAAGAGGATGTATTGACCAAATTAGTGCCTTACGAAAGGTATTAGAGCTGCGATAAGAGTTCAGGCAACCAACTTACATAGCCTTCCTAGACTTCACTGCCGCCTTTGATAGCGTTCATAGAGAAAGCTTCTGGAACTTACTAAGACTGGATGGAATGCCTAATAAATTATGTAGCATCATTTCAGCTCTTTACCTCCGCACATCCTGCAAAATAAAAGCCTACAATGAGGAAAGTCGCGAAATTACAATAAATTCCGGAGTTAGGCAAGGGGGCATTTTGTCACCAACTTTATTCAACATTGGAATCGATGCCGTCCTGACACAAGCATTGGATAATCAGCCGGGAGGTGTGATCGTCTATCCAAATAACTTTGAACTGACTGATTTAACATTTGCTGACGACTTTGCTCTGATCGCAGACTCATTGGACTCGTTACAGGGCATGGTGGACCGAGTGACAAATGAGGCCTGTAAACTAGGCCTAGTTTTGAGCTGTAGTAAATTCAAACTTTTAATGTGGTGCAACCACCTAGTTGACCCAACGATCCACATTCAAAATGAGCCCATCGAGACTGTAGACCACTTTACCTATCTTGGAAGCAATATTACCGGAAATGGAGACATCTCATAAGAAATAAACGCTAGAATACAAAAAGCTAGAATTGCGTGCGGCTCACTTAAGAAACTTTGGGCCAGTAAAGTCATACGCTTAAAGACAAAAGTCCACATTTACAAACTGTTATTCTACCGACTTTATTATATGGTTGTGAAACCTGGCTGATAAAGGTGACACACCAACATAAACTGGACTTATTCCAAAATCGGTGCCTGCGCCGACTAACAAAAACAAAATATACTGATAGGACGTCCAATGCTGAAATTCGACGAAAATGCGACGTTTCCGAAAATGTGTCGGCCATTACAGAACATAGACGGTGGTGTTGGTTAGGCCACACATTGCGGATGCCGACACATAGAATTCCAAAAATAACCCTAATGGCTGAACCTGGTCCGACATGGAAACGACCGAAGGCTGGCATTGGGCTTACAACATTGAGATATTTTAAGCGAAAAGCTGAGGACCTGGTTATGCGCTCGTTCAACCTTAGCCGAAGAACATTTAATGAAGACTGGCTATACCACCTAACAACTCTAGCCCAAGACCGCAAACAGCGGAGATAAATTTCCATGGAAGTCGCCTATACCCACCCTGGGTGAAGAGGCGAGAACAAAAAAACAAAACAAAACCTGATACATAAAGCTTGGCCCCTTGCAGACCACTTACCAGAATGCCCTACTGTCTCTGTGCGTCCTTCCTACCTACCAATTAGATTTGTAAGCTCTTCCTAAATGTTAATTTTTATGTCTGAAGCACTTATTCCCATGATCTGTAATTTGTATTATTTGTTATTTATATGATTGTCACATGTATTACTACTGTGACGCGCTATGTACATTAATGGCGCTATATAAATAAAGACATACATACATACTTGTCCATTGCATCGGGCACTAAAGACCCATTATCAGTCCTCTATGGATGTCTTGCTGAACTACAGTGAATAAGCTCAAGTTGTTTGAGGTTGAATCCTGATAAGACAGGTGCTCATTTATTTATTTAGAATTTTTTTTACCAGGAAGTAGTACATTGAGAGTTGCCTCTCGTTTTCAAGTATGATTGGTGGGAGCAGTTGTCCAACCAAGTAGGCTTAAGTTTGGTGGCTCCCAGTTAGTAAACTTGGACCATATGGGGAATGTTGGTGTTGTCCTTGATTGTGGATTGACACTTAAACATCAGGTGTCAGCTGTGATCAAATCATCATTCTTTCACCTTAGGAACATAACCATTTTCAAGCACTCGATCCCTACAGAGGAACTCACTAGCCTGGTCCATGCCTTTTGTGTCTGCATGCCTGGACTACTGCAGTTCACTTTACCTGGGACTTCCAAAAACAACAAAGCTGTACAGAATGCTGCAGCCAGTTCATTAATTAACCAGAACTGTTCCTGTCACATGGCACCTGTTCTCTACACTGAATGCCTATAAAATGGGGAGTCTGTTTCAAGATTTGACGTGTTGACATTCAGAGCTTTACATATATGTAGGGTCCCATCTACCTGAAAGAGCCTCTTGTTCCTTATGCACCCACTCGCTCACTTCAATCAAATACAGTATCTCCTTGACTTCCTTGGGGCTCCAGCTTTTCTTTTAGCCACACTGCTCTTACTCTCAAACGCTCTGCCTCATATGGTCAGAGAGGCCTCTCTGGAAATCTTTCCAAACAGGCTAAAAACCGACCTGTTTAGCCAGGCATTGTAATTAATGAACCACCACCTGTCCAGCAATTCATCTTTCTATTATGTATTCTATTCTAATGCTTTATCTTGTGTTTGGTTTATTTTATAGTTCTAAATGTTTTCTTAATTTCTGTAATTGTAAAGCACTGGGAGAAAAGCGCTACATAAATATTATTTCAGTATTATTGTTTATTTGTATAGGGCCAACATTTTCCCCGGCGTGGTACAGTAGGGGTACAGAGATTTGATCTTTGCATAAACCGTTGCATACAACTGAGGACGGTCATGCCCAAATAGATACAAAGAGGTAATTAGGGCCGTGCTCGTGAGAGTTTACAATCTTAATGGTTATTATTAAAGGATCTATTCCTAGTCTCAGATTAAATCATGGGTGGCAGTACAGAGCGGCTCATGGGCATGAAGCACTTCGGCATTCTGCCGCACGCTTGGGCTTCCATCGCCCCATGGAAGTGCAGCCACATTTAACCCAATGGGCCCAGATTGCTTTGCAATGAATGACTGGCCCCCTGCCATTGAAGGAGATAACCAGCTCGGCTGACGACCGAGTCCTTCCATGGCTGCTTGCCTTGACTGGATGCTGAATAGATCATCAGAGGGTCTCGTATATTTAGAAACTCCAAAATGAGTTGCAATGCAGACCCGCTGGGGAATTTACCACCGTTAGATTTGATTTTCATGCTCCTGCTGCTCATTAACTTGGTTGGATCCCGCAGGAGAACAGAGTGAGCAAAGAAAAGATGAATTGGAACGTATTTATATAGTGCTATAATCCCACTGCAAATTCCTCTCTGGGATAAGTGTGCCGTTTTACACATTCGTCTCTCTGATCTGATGAGCTCATTTGTTACAAAGATCATCCTTCTTTTATTTAGCAATCTACCCTTTACAGTTCTGCGGCTTGTCATATTTGTAAAGAGATTCAAGAGTGTAGTTGCAATAAAGCACTTCATCATTTAACACCTTATGTGCCATTTTAAATGGTGACTCTATAACTCCGGAGATGTTTAATAGTTTATATAATATTGATCCCCAATCACAGAATATAACATACATATATATATTGTCTTAAACCTGCCTTATTTAAAAAAAAAAAAATTTAAAAATCACTTTATCGGGAACCAGAATTCCCCGGTTCAATCTAATTGGCTTCCTTAAATTATTCACATTCAGATTTAACAAATGGTATCGCACATGAAAAAATAGCGACCGACAGTCGGTCCTGTATTTTTATTATGCTGTATTATTTATTTTTTCTTCTTTTGAAACTCCTATCTCTTTTGTAAACCGTAAGAAATGCCAATAAAGAACAAAGCTATGACTACTCTGTAAACTGCACCTCTGAGCGCATGACCATACGTGGGAGCGCGTGATTGTACGTGCAAGTGCGTGATCGTACGTGGGAGCGCGGGATCGTACTTCTGAGCGTGTGATTGTACTTCTGAGCGCCTGATTGTATGTGGGAGCACGTGATTGTACGTGGGAGCACGTGATCGTGCGTGCGAGCGTGTAATCGTGCGAGCGCGTGATTGTACGTGCGAGCGCGTGATCGTACGAGTGGTTGTGCATACATTAACAATGTTTTTGTTTTTCTCCATTCCTATCACACCATTAATATCCGTCACGTCTGTCTGTCTGGCTAATGATGGCATCAGTTATTTTAAAAACAAGAATAACACTACTTTACCTGTAGGTTATAGGATTGATAAATTAATTTATCATCAAGAGAGATTAGATAAATATTGTTAACTCTTCAAATTATGTGGTTATTATGGTTACTAAAGGGGCAGTTCCCTCCCTGGGTCCAAAGTGAACAAATTACAGTGCACTTATAATATATAATAACTTGCATTTAAAATAAAAAATCTGGGAAATATTTTTGAATATTAAATATTTGGCGACTGTTACTTTCTCCATGGCAGCCAAATGCTTTGGTGTTTTTATATAATGTACCTAATATCGTGTGCATTAAAATTGCTAGCAAACTGTTGTATATACAGGTACATTGTTGATCGAATCCTCTTTCCCCTTGGTTGTTTTATTTAATGACGTTGCCACCATTAGCCAAAGAGAGAGTGCAAAAAAAAAAAAACCTATAATTTCCAAGTAAGATCTTGAATGAAACAGAAACATATTCATCTTTACACAGGCAGCAAGGAAGTGACAATTTTAAAGGATTAATGTGATAGGTTGCATGTATGTACATGTTTATATAGCACCGCCAATGTAGGCAGCGCTTTACTGAATTGTAATGTAGACAGTACAGGGAGACATGATGGTGCAGTCCACAGGCCCAGAATAAACCAAGTGCTTTGCTGCATAGGTGATATTTCTGAAGATCGGGAGGGATGTGGAATGAAGATACATATTATTGTGCACATGTAGGAGATATATAGGGGCTCCATTGTGTGCATTGCACATAACTGCTCATATTGCTTGGAGTGCCTTCTTCCAATCATTGCATATATTTAGACAGACACAGGCTGAGAGGATATTTGACAGTAGACATGATGAGCAGTATTCAGATTGTATATGTGTGTGTATATATGTGTGTATGTATGTATATGTATATACATACATATATATGGTATCATCTATTTATTTTTTGATTATTGAAGCTCGGCTAACACGGTACTGATACCTCTACATATATATATATGTATATATATGCCCCTAGACAAAGCGTTGGCGAAACGTACGTCGGGGTTTGCCCTTGCCTGTTTGTACTTTCACGTGATCTCCTCCTTGTTCCTGCACTCACCGGATGAATCTTGCGGCTGGACGGCGGCTATGGTGTTTACATCGGAAGCAGGACTGAACTGTGGCTTCTCTGAACTTCGGTTATAGCAGGCATTATATTGGACTAAGTATTGCCTTGTTACTATCTATTTTTACCTAGCTCACATCAGTCTTCCGTGGCTACCAGTACCTATACTGCAAGACTCACTTGACGCTGCACATTATCAGATTTGTATTATATTACGCTGTTTTTTGTCAGGCAGCTGAATTATGTCTCGTGTGCAGCAGTGTTTGTAGTTGCTTTCTCTGTGTTTCATAGAGGCTGCTACGTCCTACATCATTGAGTGACTTTATGTTGCATCTCTGCATATTACTTTTCTCTGTCATCACATGAGTTTACACTCACATTTCTCATGTATTCTGAGGACAGGGTTTAGTATGTCTGGGATTTTCAGAACCCTTGGTACATTTGTGTTTTTCAACTAGGGCATACAGTACTATCCAGCTCCAGTTAGCCCAATAGCTTCTCACGCATGACCGGGCGGTCTCACAGGTGGAAGGCAAATTGTTTGCCTTATCACTCTGAGTTTAGTGTGTTATAGTTTACACAGGGTATCTTATACTGATCTTTGCTATACGGCATTTACTATACCAAGGTTTATATGTGGTTTTTGGACCACATTAGGAGGATTTGACACTGTTTTATTATATGTTTTTGTGACGTTATTTCTAATAAATTTTGTTATATTTTGTGTACACCTGAGTGCTTTATGTAGGATACTCTTCTTTCCCCCTTTTTTGTTTGTTTACACACATATATATGTGTGAATGTGTGTATGTATGAATATATATATATATATATATATATATATATATACATATATATATATATATATTATGCGTGAGGTGCATAGATATCCTCCTTTCATTTACACCAACATGTCAATCCAGAGAGCTGGCATGCAAGACAGTCTTTATATGAGGGTGGGAGGGGGGCAGCCGGGACCCTGGCTGGTGAGTCAAGGGGCCTGGGGCCCCTGATGGCAACCCTTCCATTTAGTGCCAGATCTGCAGAAGGGGCCTTCTGGAGAGTGTCTGTGGAGGTTCCTGTCAGACGGGGCCTGCTAAGGCCTGTTGAAAGGAGCCCTCCTCTGACAGGCACCTCCATGGGCACACTCCAGCAGACACCCTCCACATGCCTTTAGCAGGCCACCTCACTCTTCCAAGGCTCACTCTTCCAAGAAGGTAGGCACACTCGGCTCCCCCTTCACCCCTCCCCTTCTTTTGCCCCCACAGGCCTCCCATGCTCCTACCTATACCCCAGGCTCCTACCTATACCCCCAGGCCCATACTTCCTTCTCTTCCCTTTCCTTCCCTCCCCCCCTCCCCCCCCCCAAGGCTCATAACTACCCTCCCCAGGCTAATAAACCCCCAGGACCATAACTATCCTTCCTCCTCTATGGCCATAACTACCCCTCCAGTCCCTTATCTCTTTCCCGTCCCTCTGGAATCACCCCCCAGGGGATTGGGGAGGGTGTGGGCGTGGGCTGCTCCTTTCATTTGTCCTGGGCCCCGAGATTTCTGTTGGCAACCCTGACATGACATAGTAGCTACATCTTGGGGCCCGCAAGGGGTTAAAAGCCCATCTGCAAAGAAAAGATGTTTCAGAGATTGATGCAGAGCTTCCCGAGGGTGACAGCCATGGATAGAGCTGTTTTTCTGACTGCTGGTAATGCCTGGATTTAAACCTGACAGCGTTCAAGACAGGGAAGAATGCACCCTTTTCATTTTCATCTCGTCTAATCCCAGCATCCTCCTCCACCCCTCCCAAAAAAAATGAAAAATGAAAATATATAAGGAGGGACCTGTCATCAGCCATTTGAAACATCAGCGCTCTTGTAATGTAATACTTATAAGATATTTTGTTTGACCAGCTGTGCTAGGAAGCTCCTGTCTTTTCTGTTTTTTTGCTGAATTCTTAAAGTTATAGTCCCCAGTACTGTACCTTGATAACTCATTTATACTTATTCTCAACTAGTGAAAATATATAGAAAAAAACACTGTGCACCTGATAGTGATGAATTAAATATATAAAAAAAAATCAATATATAAATGCACAACTTATGTTTAAAGTGAATATTATATAAAAGGAACCGTGTATAAAATAACTGTGTATAGTGAACATTAGTGATATAAACTACAGTATGTATAATCACAAGTGTTGGATTAGTGACAACAGGAGTAAATTGAACCTGTGTGTGACTGACAGGAGAAGCTGCAGCTGGTTACATAGGGTGGCTGAGCTACCTATAGCACTAGTACACAAAGAAAAGAAAACAGAGCAAAGCTCAGTGTAGTATGTATAAAAATGTATTGAAATATTCAGTCAGCAGGTGAGTATTGCACGTACATCAGGGTAAAGATAAAAGAGCATGACATGTTAGGGACATGTTACCACAATGGCATCTACAGCAGAATCCCGCGTCGATCGTCCGCACCCACGGGCTGTACCGGATGGAACGTCCAAGCTCCCCTCTCAACGCGCCGCCGACTCCTGCTGTGAATGGTCTCGGGCCTGGTCTGCAGGGAAGTCCTGAAGAAGTAGTGTCAACTACGAAACACGTAGGAATTGTGGCAATACAGTGCAAGCTTTGCATTTATTTGGATATACTGTGCCAGGAACATAGCAGTGCAAGATCTTTGTAACACTTTCCTGTTTGGGATAATTTGCTGCCAATATTACCAGCAGTTTGCGCTGCTAATTGTAACAATAGATAATGTTACTTTAGCAATATAAGAATACATTGTAGCTGCTGAGTTACACTGACTGAAGGATTGATTTAAACTGAAAGTCAGCCATTTAGTGTGCCCTGGGATACAGGATTTTGCTGATAGATCACAGGGAGAACCAATCGATCGGCAGCTTAGGTAATTGGTTTTCAATAAAGGTAGTTAAATGCTGCATATATTAAAATAAAATAAAAAGATTTATTTTGTTTAAGCTGCTTGAATTGCTTCTTTTGTACATTTTTTTTAGTCCAACGTACATTTGACGTATTTTTATTTTTAATAGTTAAAGCAGCCATCCAAGCTGCCGGGTTTTTATTGTATTTTTTTCCCCCCTTTAATATGCGCATCAATACAATCCCCACAATGATAAGTAATTAGCTAAGTTGCCGATCAATCCGTTCTCCTGTGATTATTAATAATAGTAATAATAATAACATGTTCTTGTATAGCGCTGCTAGTTTTACGTAGCACTTTACAGAGACATTTTGCAGGCACAGGTCCCTGCCCCGTGGAGCTTACAATCTATATTTTTGGTGCCATAGGCACAGGGAGATAAAGTGACTTGCCCAAGGTCACAGGGAGCCAACACCGGGAATTGAACCAGACTCCCCTGCTTCAAACTCTCAGTGCCAGTCAGTGTCTTTACTCACTGAGCCACTCCCTCTCCTCTCCCAATCTACGTAGACTCGGCTTGGGGGTTCACTAAATGGCTGTCAGTGCAGCAGAAGAGAACCAAAGATGCAACGTTCTGTGGAGAATGCAATGTGCAAACAATTTCTTCAAAGTGCAGGTCTCCTCTAAGACAGAGATACAAAGTAGCGCTTTACTCACAGTTCATAATGAAGTTCTCCATGTAATGTGACAGCCAAGAACAGTGGAAATACAGCGTTTCAGGTCCCATGTGGACCTTTCATCACATGATTTTATTAAAAAAACACACATGTAGGATAGTGCTTGGTCTGCAGCTTTAATATCTTGTTCATGCTATTTTCCTGGATCACTGTTTTCTCTCCTTTAAGCTATAACATTGACGTGAGAGATTATTTCAAACAATATTTACAGGATTAATTAAATATGGACGCCATACGAATTTGTTAATGGCCTCTTTAAAACCTTGATTGGACTCATTGCACTAACCTGCCCGGTACAGGCAGCTTTCTGAGGAAAGCATTATGCAGATTCCTTGGCCTTCCAACGCGCCAGTGTCTGTGCTAGTTTTGTGGCCTAGATTTCAAAACGTCTCTGGCATTCTAAAGAAACTGCCAAGAATGGCACAAAAGGCATGTGTTGGTTTCTGTCTGAGGAAGGTACTCTGTCCCCGAAACGTTAGGCCTCGGATTTAATAATAATAGCATGTTCTTGTATAGCGCTGCTAGTTTTGCGTAGCGCTTTTCAGAGACATTTTGCAGGCACAGTCCCTGCCCCGTGGAGCTTACAATCTATGTTTTTGGTGCCTGAGGTACAGGGAGATAAAGTGATTTGCCCAAGGTCACAAGGAGCCGACACCAGGAATTTAACCAGGTTCCCCTGCTTCAAACTCTCAGTGCCAGTCAGTGTCCTTACTCACTGAGCCACTCTCCTCTCCCATTTAGTGGGCGCGCACAGGCGATGGAGCGCGTGGCATTGCGGGCGCCTGTCGGCTGAGCGGTTTGTGGCCTGAGATCCACAGCAACAGGGAGGCGTGGCGGAGGTGTGACCGTGACATCACTAGGCGGGCTCGCCCTCATTGGCTGAACCTCTCACGTGACCTGGTCGTCGCGCGTCAAAATAAAAAAAAATGGCGGCTAAAAACGCTGTTGCGCTCTATGGCCGGCCTCCTAGAGGTGCGGCCTTTTGTTCGCACCGCGGGCGGTCACTCACGCTATGGACGTGGTCTTTGCAGAACTACTTTCTTTCTACATTACACTACTATAGGCCTCTAGTTGGAACAAAAGGGTATCGGTGGGTTAGTTTGCACCAAGGTTTTCTCTCCTTTTTTTTCCTCCTCCCTGCCCGTCTTCTAGGGAGATTACATCGGTGTGTATTATATGGCTACTATTACCTTTACTCAGGTGCTGGATTCAGGTGGCTGGTTGTAGAATGCTACACGCAAAGGAAACCTGCACAGCTAGTGTTAGACCACAGTGAGGTGCTGACTGGATGGAGACGTGATTATATCATAGGCAACCTACCTCCTGCACACGCGGGAAGCTCATTTATTTAAAATGTAGCAGCTCACTGATATTCATCAGCGCTAATATATCCCCAGCTTCCCTTGCCTGTGTATGTGTATATGGGATCGCGCTTTACTACTCTATCGCGGGATCCTCCAGCCTGAGGGGTCACTGAGTTACTCACTTTTTAGACAGGCAAGTCTTCGAGCACATCAGCGCTGATATAACCAAGATCAGCGCTGATGTAGGGGACTGTGCGTTTATAAGTTAGACCGGTTCCCTTTCACTTGGTCACAGATACAGACCAGCTGTTCATCGAGAGGGGGGGGGGGGTGCGTCTATGGGTTTCACTGATCAACCTCAGCATTAACCACCTCTACACCCCACTCTTTTATGAGCTGAGCAATTTGGCAATCCTATTATGCATTAACCCATTATCCGCTGAGCAGCACCGCAGGGGGTTACAGCCTACAACATCACACTTCACTGATTAGCGCGAACCCTCCTGTGCCACTGCAGACACTGTGGAGGTTGCCTCCATGCTATCATCCACCCTTTGTGCGCAGCACACTACCACGCTCACTTAAGGGCAAATTGTATATATGTGCAAAGTGTCTGCATCTGGCTCTTATTACAGCGTTTACTGGGCAGCAACAGCAGATAACATCGACATCCTACATTGACACGAGTTAAGGTGTACCTTGGTTAACAACACCTGCATAGCACCACTGTCTCAACTGCTATAAACAGGTGTTTCTACTACAAACATTATCTGCAGTTTAGGTGTCTTGATGACTTTGCTTAATGCTCTAGCTTTGCCATACTATCCTGTATCTTACTACCAAGTGTGTCCATGAGTCTGCACCTATGATCAACAGTGTGGGCCACACAGGTTCTCACCATAGACCTGGCTCTGACAGTACTGATGAATTTATATAGTCACCAGTGCATATCTCTATCAGGGACAGACATCACATAGGTCTAACTAAGCGCATAGTATGCCACACTGTATTAATGTGCCTATCCTCAGTGTATCAATTTAGTGCGTATCACACGCCTGGATACACTTGTATGGAGAGTGTTTTTTGAGTGGGCTCTCACAGGCTCCTTTTTCCTATATTTCTAGGTAGCTACTATTAGTAGCGTTTGATCCCCAATATTCATTAGGGACCCTACTACATCTACCCACCTAACCGTAGGTGGGTTATCAAGGATACAGTCACGTGCTGTTGAATACCATTTAATTACGTTTTAACACCCTATTTTTTATTCATGGTTATAAATAAAGTGTATATTTAAATTTACAATATTACATTCCTTGTGACTGAGTGCTGAAAGATTGGGTCCTTTTTCTTTCATATGATATAGGCTGGTTGTAGAATAATGGGTACCAGGAGCTTTC
Source organism: Ascaphus truei (assembly GCF_040206685.1). Lineage (NCBI taxonomy): Eukaryota > Metazoa > Chordata > Amphibia > Anura > Ascaphidae > Ascaphus > Ascaphus truei. The sequence goes on from NC_134483.1 coordinate 33,598,586, forward strand.
GTAGTTCAGGACCCCATTCCTTTCCTAACTTAACATGTACTGTCCATATTTACAACATAATAAACAGGGGGGGCAGGTCTATACTATTACTTTATGATCATTACCCATCTACTCTCCCGAGGCTCCTCTCCTCAGGTCCTTCTTGAACCTAACCTTCTAGAATAGTCTCTCCTCCTTAAATAACCCTGCATGATGTCTGCACACCCATAGCAACCCAGGTTGGGGCCCAGCATACAACAGCCATGTTAGTAACCCTTTAGGAAGGGGGTTACACTTGTACTCATGTTGACATTGGGTGTGCCTCTGTCTACCTTTGTATTACCAAGTCTGAGACTAGTACTCCATGGTTTTTTTTTTTGTATATTTCTTTCCTAGTATATGTTTTTTTTCCTTTTTAGGGAAGTAAAAGGGATTCTGTATCTATTTCATGGTTGATGCTTCATATGGCTCCATTTACATTAACCTATAGCGATGGAGCGGTATAGAATACCTTCCTTCATGTATCTTGCTCCCTGACCACTGAATACCTCCTAACCTGTGCTATTGCTTCCTATGAAGCTGTATGCATGGCCTAATCACGACCGTGTTGCAGCAGAAGTTGCCATGGGAAAGGGAGGGTGAGGTAAACAAGCGATGATAAGAGAGCATGAAAGGATACAATAGAGAGAAATGGCATTAGGTATCATTTATTAACCTGATACTTTAATGTTGCATAAGGGTAGTTGGTGGAAATAAATAATCTGAAAATGATTGACCTGTATTGTCAACTCTTGTCAAGCGAAATGGTCGGGGTACCGTACTATAATTACATATAAATAAAAGATTCAACAAGATATCCAACATATTTTTGTACAAATTACCTTTTACGGCCCTCATCACAAATGACATTTTGAACTGATCCCTTAGTTTAATGTTCAGGAGTAATATTGATTGATTCTACCATGATCACTGCGACCTTGGCATTTCTGAAACACTCTTCCTTCTGTCCGATACATAGTCCCTATGTAGACCATCACTTGCATACTATACAAACAAGGGTGGGTAGCCGTGTTGGTCCTTCCATGTAGTAACAAAGGAGGGAGAGGGAGTAAGTGGTGTGATACCTTTTATTGGACCGACAGGTAGTTGATATGTTGCAAGCTTTCGAGCCAGACGATACCCGATGAGGGACGCTGAGAGGTTGGAAAGCTTGTAATATATCAACTACTTGTTGGTCCAATAAATGGTATCATCCCACCTATTCCCTCCCCCTCCTTCGCATACTATGGGATAATTGTTACTATGAATACACTTTTGCGATTTAATTTGCAAACCTTTTCAACATATCTCGGGTTATGAAACAAATGCTGGTAGCAGAAGCGCATGCGTTACTTGTCTCCTTTATTAAAATAAAGTTCTAGACTTCTAGGAGCTGAATTGGTCTGGAAAAATGTATGAAGAAGCGACCTGTGAGATTTGAAATGCTATGTTAACACAGTATCACATGAATTATAGTCCATGAAAAGGTGTCACAAATTGTTACAAATCTACATCCTAGTGACACAAATAGAGGAAGAGCAGGATTTGCACCATTACCGAATCGCTGATCTATGCTGCAAGTTAAAACTAGATTTGTTCATATTTGTCTATTAAAAAATATAACTATTATTGAATCATTTCTGAAAAGTCGTTTCCCTGAAAATGTTTGTAAACAGAATCCTGATGTTTAGTGCATCATTTGCTGCCCATATATCTCCCCCTGCCCACTTCACTCATAGGCATTTGATTGGTGCAGGGGGTGGCCAACTCCAGTCCTCAAGGGCGCCTGCAGGTCAGGTTTTAAGGATATCCCTGCTTCAGCACAGGGGGCTCAGTCAGAATGACTGAAGGAATCATTTGGGGCCCCACACATTCACGCCCCTTCCATGTAAAACAATCAGATCCCCCATTTCATAACATTTTGTTAATGGATACAACAGACGGGCAGAATAGTCCTGGCCCCAACTGATACTTGAAGCTGTGCTCAATTGCTTCTTCTGCCTATCAACACGCAGTGAATTATTGCAGAAGGAAAGCTGGGGAAGCAACAGGAATGTATCTGTTACAGACAGGGCTGATCTTGGACTTAGAGAAGACTGACAAGGGGAGGTGTTTTCATTTGCTGTCTAATGTATTCATCACAAAGCCCAAGTGAGTCATATTCTTACTGGTGTCAAGAGGTCATCTTCTTTGCAGGATTTGAGGTACCCTCTAAATTTCACGGTGAACGCTTAGTGAAACCGTTTAATTCGGAAAGGCTGTGGCAAGAGAAATCAGTTTGTTCAGGAGGATATACAAGGTCTCTGGTTCTTCCTGGCTTTTTTTTGAGGGCTTATTGTGTTTTCCATAAGATAATCCATCCGGCTAATAGAATAACGAACAAAGCCGCTTTTCCCACATGCATAATGTGCCTGCACAAAACTACTTAAAGTCTGATTCGGATTATTAACAGTCAGTTTAATTAATTAGCTGCCAGAAAGGTTTAAACAAAGATTATTCTGTGACATGTGTGCCTTAATGTATTTTTATTAGCTATTGTAGAACGACTCACATGGTCGGAAACACGACACCATTAAAGACCCAATTCATATTGGGGAATTGCAACCACTGGAAATGATCCATGTTCCATTCAACAATGATGCAGAGAATGTCTATATATCCATTACAAAGAAACACTGTTGACGTAATGGTATTAAGCCATAGCAAAGGAAAAGAAGAGAAACGCAGGGATGTAGACCAGTAACCCGTGACTTTGCCGCACATTTGCTTTGGAACCGTATTAAAAATAGTTGTCTATGAAATAATCAAATAGATGAACATCGTCAGGTCTGACTTGTGTCTTGTGTTACTGGAGTTTGCATGGGGCTGAAAGTGAGTGTACGTGGGGGAGGCGGAACCTACCGCCAGGCATTGAATGGAAAGGTGAATTGATGTTGTCTCCCAACAATTTAGAAATCTGGTGTGACCGTAGGGGGTAACCAGGCTACATAATAAAGGTTAAGGCTTCTAGTTATCCCTGAAACCGTGGGGTCCCTGATAAGCATAAGCACCATAAGCCAGGGTCCAGGGATAATACATGTAGAAAATAAAGTGACCACCTGCTTTTTTCTGTTTTTCTGTTCCCTTGGCCCTAGAACTGTGCGATTTCTTGTGTCGGTTTTAGGGAGGATATTTGAGTAGAAATGCAATTATTTTGTTTGCAGCAGTTTGGGCGCCAAAGTTACCAGTAGTCCTTTAATTCTCCCCTTCGAGCAGGCATGATTTGCCGGTACGCAGGGTGAATTACACCGGGTAAACCCAGTGTCCCCCAGACTCCTGAATTTCGAGCCCAAATATCCCAAATCTATTTTCCTTATAAGTATAAGATTCTCCAATGTGTATATTTTATTAAAGTGTACTGTATAATGTTTTAGACATTTACTATAAGGCTCTATATAGTCAGTGAGGGCATCAGCAGAGACGCCGGCATACCTGTATAGAGTGCGTAGTTCAAAGAGGAGAGGATGTCCAGAGGTGAGAAGACCGTTTGGTGGGCGAGGAAGGGTGAATTGCCAAGTCCAGAGAACAAAGGGCACCCTGTGGGGACATCTGTTGTATCTGCCAGACTTGGTGGAGCCTGCCCAGCGGGTGGCAATGAGTTAGCTGGGGGAGATACAGCTCGTAGGCGCTTCTCCCATTGGATAAATCATATTTCCCACTCATCCGGCTTTTTGAGCCGGCTTGGCACGCCTCCTCCTCTGGCGACAGCCCAGAGACGAGCCCCTGTTTCTATTGGCTGGCGGGGAGGAATTCCCACGCTCTGATTGGTCGCTCATCCTTCCTCCATGTTGAACATAGCTCAGCGGAGGATATGTAAGGAGAAGCCCCAGTCAGAGAACCAGACGATTTTGTGGCTTGAGTCGATGAAGCTATTGCGGGCTTTTCAAAGTTGCTCTGTCCCAAATTGCAGAGCAACCGGCTTCGTTTTGAAGCTAGGAAAGTCTGCCCTGCAGAGACTAAGTCAGACGTGAGGACCAAGTTCTCATCTGAGAACGTAGCGGTCGCGGTCAGGAGTTTCTGCCGAAATCAGTTCCAGTAGTATCGGGACTAGGTCCCTGTCAGGAGCTTCTGCTGAATCTCGGTCCAGGACGTCCGGAACAAGGTTCTGATCAGGGTAAGCCCTTGCAAGCGGGCGCCCTTCACCTAGGAAAGGCTAGATCACATACCCCAGACCCCAGTAAGTGTGTATATTTCTGTATTTTGTGTTTTGTTGTATTTACGAGGTTTATCCAAAGAAACCCCATTTTATTTCACTGCCTTGTTTTGCCTATTGAATGATTCCCTAAAGGTCTGTCCTTACCCCTCAGCAAGGCTTCAGAAATAAAGTGACACTGAGCAGTGCATCTGTCTGTCCATCAGCCCCAGGTCTAACCCTTGGGGTGCCCCTTGAGATAGCTACCACTTCATGAGGTCTGGCAAGTCATGCGCCCTATGACTTATAGCTACAACATGGGCCATTTGCCCGTTGGCTAGGGGAGATCACGCCACAGGAGTGCTGAATGCAATCTAAACAACACCTCTTCCATTTGGTGCAATCAGTGATGTTGCTATCGAGATCGCTCCTGTGGCTGCAGCGTAATCACCTGAGCTGCCATGCAGCTGTGCTGTGGTGCCTGAACAGTCCAGGCGAGGAGACAGAGCTGGATTGGCGCATAATTGCAGGCATGTTGTTACCCTGTATTGTACCTGTGAGCTGCCCTATCACTGTGAGAAAGGAACAATAATGCTTCAGCTAATGTTATGTTTTGAAGGCGTATCTTCTTGGTAGTAGAGCGAACCCGGTTTGATCCCTAACGCTGGCTTTCTTTGTTACCTAAGGCCAGGGGTGGTCAACTCCAGTCCTCAAGACACCCCTCCCCCCCCCCCCCAAACAGGTCAGGTTTTAAGGCTATCCCTGCTTCAGCACAGGTGGCTCAGTTGAAAACTGTGCTGAAGAAGGGAGTGATTGATTCACCTGTGCTGAAGCAGGGATATCCTGAAAACGGACCTGTTAGGGGGTCTTTAGGACTGGAGATGAGAAGCCCTGTCTCAGGCATTTCACTTTATCTCCCTTTGACTCAGGCCCCAAAATGAGATTGTACGTGCTTTGGAGCCGGGACTCATGGCTGCGACATTCTCTGTAATGTTCTATGTATGGTGTCCCTTATCTAAGAAACAATTCTATTCCTTCCACTGGTACTCTCATTCTATCTTAGCTCTAGTATAAAGGCCCCCTAGTCCTCTATCGCCTTCTGACAGTTGTCCAAATAATATAGCAGGAATATTAATGTAGTCCCTTGTGTGACCTCATCAATAATTGTATGAGTGGTAATGAAGAAGCATGGATGTTTTGACTTGTCCTTCTAAAATAACACATTTTAAAACATGGTGTTTCAAATATTTGTGCTATGTTGTTTGTGCAAGGCTGTTTATTCTAACCCCCATGGTGCTGGTTGTATGGTGCTGGTGGTGGTAATTGATCATCTTTTGGGCCTCTATTTTTGTTGTTGCACATCCTTGTTTTGAGATGTGACCTTAAGAATTGATGATCCTTATGGGGGCCTCACAACCTCCTAATTTCTGCTGGTAACCCATGAAAGAAAGACTGGTATTTACTGCATAGCAGTATATTAGAGACTTCTCTGGTACTGAAGAGGTTAAAACAACAGTCCTCTCAGTTGCCCGTCTCCTTTTTGGGGGGCAGGTATCTTCTAGTATAGGACAGCAATGACCCTACGCTCTGAAACTTCTACTCTTACATTCCACATGCCAGATAAGTAGGATTATTTGAGTGCAGGGTTTTTGCTTTCTTCCAAGATGGGGAGTTTTCTCTCTGTGAGCCAGTCGGTAATCGTGACTTGGTCCCTGGGTGATCCACATTGTCATCCTGCCAACCAAAATATTAGATTGTAAGCTCTACGATCCATGAATGTGTGCTTTAAAAATGTAAATCATTATTTGGTGTGTTTGTTTCCCCCCCCCCCCAAAAGCTCAAAATGATCAGCACGGGTATCTATGGACTGCTTCTGTGTGTCATCAGAATTGAGAAATACAGATATATTGGGGTAAAAGTGGTGCATTTCTGAGGGGAAAAAAAATCTACACCAGATGTATCAAATAAAAAAAATCCCATTGAAATCAATAGGATTTATTTCTTTAATACACCTGGAGACGTGTGTGCTCATAATTGCACTGGTCTTCCCTTAATATACAAGATTCTTTGTAAGAATCACAAGAAAGCTGTAGAACTTTTTATTGAAAGGTGAATGGTCACCTTTGTTTTTCACAGTAAAATATGAAGGAATTGCATCTTTAATAGCTCCTCCACCAAAGCAAGGAGATAATTCCAATGAGAGAATTGCAGTGTGATAACAGACATATACCATCCTTTTTTGTGTTGTAGGAAACAGCAGAAAACACAAGGAGGGAATAAGCAGCCACCACCACTACATCCACAACACAATGAGCACCAACAAGTGAACGTTACTGCCAAACCCAGCACCAGAGATCACCAGAAACAATACCAAGGAGGCCAGGTTCCCCAATCCTCAGGCAAGCAGGGCCACCACGGCTACAGCCAAAACCGCCGATGGCACCACAACCAGAAGCACCCGCCAAATGACAAAGACCTCCAGAGAAACGCCAAAGAGACTGAGAGCCTCAAAATCGAGGACGCCTCTGTTTGCACGGTGCACATCCCGCTGGAAATGACCAGGAGCACCGAGGCGACAGAGAGACAATCTCAGCAGACGAGCGTCCCGGAATCGGAAACAAGGCGGAAGGACAGTATTCAGGATCGCACCAGGGACAGGCCCAAAGTAAACCTGCTCCAGTCTTCCAAAGACAGACTGCGAAGGCGACTCAAAGAGAAGGTAAGACATGTGTCTGTCGGGAAGGAGTAATGCATAGGTACAGTCCTGCTAATGAACTATTGGTAACTGTGGGTTTAAACTCACAGCGCCCCCTCCATGTTTAGATTTCTTCACAATACTGTGTAGTAGGGATGTTTTCACCCCTAGTTTTTCTCTGTGTATGTTTTTATATATATTTTTTTAAATGACTCCAAAGACGTAAATAAATGTGACTGCTAAGTTACACCTATAGCCCACAGAGAACCTTATCTGAGAAGATAAAAAGAGCCATATCATTGCACTCACAAACAGAGGTAAATATAAAGCACGTACAGTATGAGTGTAATACACTTTTTGCTTTATATTTACCTCTGTTTGTGAGTGCAATGATATATATATTTTTTATATGGGAGAGAGAGAGGGCAATGGGGAGAGAGGGGGAGCGGAGATAGTGGGTGAGCGGGGAGAGAGGTGGAGCAGGAAAATTATATCCCGGGCAACGCCGGGTATATCAGCTAGTTTATCAACTTGCCAACCGCAACAGTACACCTGGGAGGTGCTTTATTTTCCATTTGGCGCCTCTGTGAGATGTCTCTCTGCATTTTGTGTTGGGTAGGAAGTTCCTGCCCCTAATGAAGGCCTCTCCTCCTCTTGTGTCCTTTGCTCTTCTGACATGGGGGGGGGGGGGGAAGGTGCATTACTCCCCAGGACGTCGTCGCAGGGACATGCTCAAATAGTGGAATCTCTTTCCCTCTCTCTTCTCCCCCCCTTCCATCTCTCTTTTCCTCCCCCCCTTACCTCTCTATTCTCCCCCTTCTTTCTCTCTTCTCCACCCTTCTCTCTCTTCTTCCCCCTTTCTTTTCTCTTCCTTCCCCCATTCCCTTTCTCTTCCTTCCCCCATTCCCTTTCTCTTCCTTCCCCCATTCCCTTTCTCTTCCTTCCCCCATTCACTTTCCCTTCCCCCCATTCCCTTTCCCTTCCCCCCATTCCCTTTCTCTTCCCCCCCCGTTCCCTTTGTGATCCCTCTCTCTGCCCTCCATTTTCTCTCCTCCCCCCTTCCCTCTCTCTTCACCCCCTTCCCTCTCTCTTCCCAGTCTCTTTCTTCTCCCCCCATCTTTCTCTCTTCTCCCCCCTCCCCTCTCTCTTCTCCCCCTCCCCTCTCTCTTCTTCCCCCCTTCCCTTTCTCTCCCTTACTCTCTCTCCCTTACACTCTCTCCCCTCTCTCTCAATCTCCCTCCCTTAAACTCTCCTCTCTCTCTTTCCCCCCTTTCACTCTCCCCCTTTACACACTCTTCCTCCCCCTTATAAGCACTCCCCTCTCTCACTCTTTTCCCCCATTAAACTCTCTCCCCTTATTGCTCTCTCCCCCCCCTCACTCTCTCTCCCTTCTCTCTCTTTCTTCCTTACACTCTCCCCTCTCTCTCCTCTCTCCCTTCTTCCCTCTTACACTCTCCCCTCGCCCCTCTTACACTCTCCCCTCTCTCTCCCTTCTCCCCTCTTACACTCTCCCCTCTCTCTCCCTTCTCCTGCCTTACTCTCCCCCTCTTTCCCTTCTCCCCCCTTACACTCTCCCTTCTCCCCTCTTACACACTCCCCTCTCTCTCACTTCTCTCGCCTTACTCCCCCCCTCTCCCTTCTCCCCCCCTCTCTCCCTTCTCCCCCCTTACACTCTCCCTTATCCCCTCTTACACTCACCCCTCTCTCTCCCTTCCCCCCTCTAACACTCTCTCTCCTCAATCTTCACATACACACACTACAGCCCTTTATACACACACACACACACACACACACACACACACACACACACACACACACACACACACACACACACACACACACACACACACACACACACACACACACACACACACCCATATATATATATACACAGACACACACCTTGATTAGGCCTCCTGTGCTGTGCCAGACCACAGCTCCCTCCTCTGGTCGGGTGGAAGTTGGATCCGCCGGGCCTTGGACATTCATCCCAGCTCTCTCCCCCCGCCTGTCGGCCGCTAAACCCTTGAGGGGAGCCCGCGGGACCCCGGTTGAAAATCACTGGCCTAAGAAGACGGAAATTGCTCCTTTTAACCCCTTGCCTGCCAATCCATTGCAGGCTTTACTGTCCGAGCAGAGGTTACAGCAAGACCTTGAAATGTTATCAGGTTTTGGTGGGCGAAAGTTGCCTACAGCTCTGAAGCGGTTAATAACGCGTCTGATTATGAAGTGCAGGCATAGTTCACGGGAGCCAGGAGCTTGTTAATATTTTCGGCCAGAACATGATGTAGGTTACCAACTGTGGAAAGGTTAATTCCTATTTTGGTTAAATGACGGAGATGTGTTTTCGCAGTCCCGGCTTTGCATCTTCCTGCAACTGATAAAGAATACATATGCACCGTGAAAACATCCTGTTATGTGAACGGCGTGTCTTTGAATGGCAACGTAAACACGCTGCAGGGACAAAATAAGGGAAACTATATGGATTAGTTCAGTGTAGCTGTCAAGGATTAAAAGTGCACGCAGTGCAGTGAGGTTATCCTTGAAATGCGTGAGACTGCCCACCAGTGAGTATGACATGACGGATATTGAAATACTTTTTTCGAATGAGTGAGACTCTCTGCAAACAGCGGTTGAAGTGGGGTGTAGTTGGCGAAGGTGGCCAACCTATTTTTCAGGCGTGTCAATAATTGGGCACACATTTTTTTGAAGGCCACTGTCGTACTGAACCACCACCCCTCCCCCTCTTTTACTCAATCTCCCCCTCCTCATCTCTCACTCCCCCCTACTCCTCTCTCACTCCCCCTCCTCCTCTCTCACTCCCCCTTCCTCCTCTCACTCCCCCCTCCTCCTATCACTCCCCCTCCTCCTCTCTCACTCCCTCCTCCTCTCCCACTTCCCCCTCCTCCACCCCCCCCCCTCCTCTTTCACTCCCCCCATCCTCTCTCACTCCCCCCATCTCCTCTCCCACTCCCCACTCCCCCCATCTCCTCTCCCACTCCCCACTCCTCTCCCACTCCCCCCTCCTCGTCCTCTCCCACTCCCCCATCTCCTCTCCCACGGCCCCCTCCTCCTCTCTCACGACCCCCCTACTCCTCTCTCACGACCCCTCTCCTCCTCTCTCACAGCCCCCTCTCCTCCTCTCTCACAGCCCCCTCCTCCTTTCTCACGCCCCCCACCTCCTCTCTCACGACCCCCTTCCTCCTCTCTTAGGCCCCCTTTCCTCCTCTCTTACGCCCCCTTCCTCCTCTCTCACCCCCCTCTTCCTCTCTCACCCCCCCCTCTTCCTCTCTCACACCCTCCCTCCTCTCTCACTCCCCCCTCCTCTCTCACTCAATCCCCTCCCTCCACCTCTCTCACTGCCCTCCACCTCTCTCGACTCCAAGAATTGGCAATCAGATCACTCCATGGATCAATTTCCTTCGCATGTTTACTTATGTTTGCTTATTTGGTATATCCCTGTATACCTTTCCTTTCTAAAAAGATGTCCAACCTTTTTTTGAACAAATCTATTGTATCTGCCATCACAGTCTCCATGGGTAATGAATTCCACATTTTTACTGCTCTTACTGTAAAGAACCCTTTCCTTTGTTGCTGGTGAAATCTCCTTTCCTCCGACCTTAAGGGATGACCCCGAGTCCTTTGTATTGCCCTTGGAATGAATAGTTATTTTGAAGCTCCTTGTACTGTCCCCGAATATATTTGTATATAGTTATCATATCCCCTTTTAGACGCCTCTTTTGTAATGTAAATAAATCTAATTTAGCTAGCCTCTCCTCAGAAATTAGATTATCCATCCCCTTTATTAATTTGGTGGCACTTCTCTGTACTGTTGTACTCCGTATTCAAGGTGTGGTCTTACTAATGCTTTGTAAAGTGGCATAATTATGTTTACTTCCCTTCCATCCATTGCCCGTTTAATGCAAGATAAGATCTTGTTTGCCTTTGCAGCTACTGCATGACTTTGGGCACTATTGCTAAGCCTGCAAGCACTCCTAAATCCTTCTCCATCAAGTATTCTCCTAATTTATCCCCATTTAATTTGTAAATTAACAAAGAATAACAATACAAGTGCGCAACTAAAATGAATTAATAATTGTGATATGATAGTGATTAAATAATAACACTATAGACCCAAGTGAGTGTCATATATAATAACTGTGTTACCAGTCAAATAAATGGTGCGTCTGCTGCTGCACAAAGGGTAGCCCAAGACCCTGGGTTACTAGACAAAACAAAGAACAGCGCACAACGCTCATCGTGAAATAAGTAAGTACAATTTTATAATAAAAATGGTTCAAGGTTCTGCGTACATAAAGCAAGTGGGAAACAGGCACAGAATATAACACTGGTATCTGTTACCACTCCAGGAAACTGGAACACGCAGGGACAGCAGGTATGGATGTCTCCAGTCCACTTCCGCAGTCTGCACATAGGTGGTCTGCAAAGTCCCCGCTCAGCACGCGACGCACTTAGAGAGTCCAATGGGCTCACCCACAAATTCCAGGTAAGTCCGGCTAGAGCTCCGCCGAAACAGGAGTCTACATTGGTGAACTCACAGCCTCGTGAGACAGCGTCTGACGCAGCGTCGCACTGAGTGCCGTCGGGTGATGATGACGTCACCGCTTGTGCGTCAATAGGAAAGAGTTTCTGAAAGGCTGCTAAATCACCAGAAACTTGCCAAATAAAACTGGAAAGCATACAGATAAAAGAGTGGTATATTCTAACGCGTTTCCCCTGAAGAAGTAGCCGTTTAGCGCTACGAAACGCGTTGGAATATACCACTCTTATCTGTATGCTTTCCAGTTTTATTTGGCAAGTTTCTGGTGATTTAGCAGCCTTTCAGAGAGACTCTTTCCTATTGACGCACACGCAGTGACGTCATCATCACCCGACGGCACTCGGTGCGACACTGCGAGTCTGACATCAGACGCTGTCTCGCGAGGCTGTGAGTTCACCAATGTAGACTCCTGTTTCGGCGGAGCTCTAGCCGGACTTACCTGGAATTTGTGGGTGAGCCCATTGGACTCTCTAAGTGCGTCGCGTGCTGAGCGGGGACTTTGCAGACAACCTATGTGCAGACTGCGGAAGTGGACTGGAGACATCCATACCTGCTGTGCCTGCGTGTTCCAGTTTCCTGGAGTGGTAACAGGTACCAGTGTTATATTCTGTGCCTGTTTCCCACTTGCTTTATGTACGCAGAACCTTGAACCATTTTTATTATAAAATTGTACTTACTTATTTCACGATGAGCGTTGTGCGCTGTTCTTTGTTTTGTTTTGTCTAATTTGTATGTCGCCTGTTTATTCTTGTGTCCCAAATACATATCCTTACATTTATCTGTTTTAAACCTCATATGCCATTTAGCTGCCCACGTTTCCAGTCTCTCCAAGTCCTTCTGGAGAGAAATTACATCCTGCTCTGATTCTACTACCTTACACAATTTAGTGTCATCAGCAAAGATGGAGACTTTGCTCTCTATGCCAACCTCAAAACAAGATAAAGCAGGGGTCCCAGTACCGATCCCTGAGGTACTCCACTCACGACTTTAGTCCAACCTGAAAAAGTTCCATTTATGACAACTCTCTGTTGTCTGTCCTTCAACCAGTTTTCAATCCAGGTGCATATATTTTTACTGAGTCCAATTTACTTTATTGTGTACACCAACCTCTTGTGTGGAACCGTATCAAAAGCCTTTGCAAAATCTAAGTAGACCACATCAACTGCATTACCCTGGTCTAAATTCCTACTTGCCGCCTCAAAGAAACTAATAAAGTTAGTTTGACATAGCATATGGAGTATGTACTGTAGATTAGTACACAGTTTATTAAAATCTGCCTTTCTAAAGTTTAAGGTCTTTGTTGAACCCAAGTAATCTGTTTTTTGATAATTTATTTAAAATGAGACCATGTTATGATCACTGTTACTCAAATGTTCCAGGACTTGAATATATGCTGTGACTTCTACATTGTTTGATATTGCCAAATCCAGAACTGCCCCTCTCCTGGTTGGTTCCTCAATAATTTGGGTCATGTAATTGCCTTTGAGCACCCCCAAAAACCTGTTTCCTTTTGTTGTAATGCTAATCTCATTGCCCCAGCCAATGGCTGGATAATTAAAATGACCGATTATGCAAACATGACCTAGTTTTGATACCTTCTCCATTTGCAAAAGTATTTTAGCTTCCTCAAACTCACAGATATTTGGTGGTTTATAGCATATCCATACAAACATTTTCTTTATACTTTTGCCTCCACTGCTAATTTCTATCCACAAGGTCTCTACATTTTCATAATTCCCTTTATAAACATCATCCCTTATAATAGGTTTTAGATCCGGTTTAACATATAAGTATACTCCACCTCCTCTTCTATTTGCTCGATCCTTCCGAAAAAGGGAATAACCCTCTAAATTAACTGTCCAGTCATGATGTTCATCCCTCCATGTTTCATCCCACCTTGCAGCTATTAATTCAAGCTCCCCCATTTTATCTGTCGGGATTCTTGCATTAGCAAGCATGCATTTAAGTTTTTTTTTCAGTCTGTACTATTATCTTATCTGCTCCTGCCTTTCTGCGTCAATTGGGTTTAGTCTTTAGATGTTTCTAGTATTATCTGTATTTACTATGGGTGTCTCGCTGCTTGCCAAACTCGCACTTGCCCCCATTCTACATCCATAACCCCCTCCTATTTCCCCATCTATTCTACTTGGTTCGTTATCTGTTTCATTCCCTTCCCCTCTCCATCCTAGTTTAAAATCTCGCCATATACGCCGATACACATGCAGACACGCTGATACACATGCAGACATGCTGATACACATGCAGACACGCTGATACACATGCAGACACGCTGATACACATGCAGACACGCTGATACACATGCAGACACGCAGATACTCATGCAGACACACTGGTAGACGTGCAGACACACTGATACACATGCAGACACACTGATACACATGCAGACACGCTGATACACATGCAGACACACTGATACACATGCAGACACGCTGATACACATGCAGACACGCAGATACTCATGCAGACACGCAGATACTCATGCAGACACGCTGATACACATGCAGACACACTGATACTCATGCAGACACGCTGATACTCATGCAGACACGCTGATACTCATGCAGACACGCAGATACACATGCAGACACGCTGATACACATGCAGACACGCTGATACACATGCAGACACGCAGATACTCATGCAGACACGCAGATACTCATGCAGACACGCTGATACACATGCAGACACACTGATACTCATGCAGACACGCTGATACTCATGCAGACACGCTGATACTCATGCAGACACGCAGATACACAGATACACATGCAGACACGCTGATACACATGCAGACACGCTGATACACATGCAGACACGCAGATACTCATGCAGACACGCAGATACTCATGCAGACACGCTGATACACATGCAGACACACTGATACTCATGCAGACACGCTGATACTCATGCAGACACGCTGATACTCATGCAGACACACTGATACACATGCAAACACGCAGATACTCATACAGACACGCAGATACACATGCAGACACGCTGATACACATGCAGACACGCTGATACACATGCAGACACGCTGATACACATGCAGACACGCTGATATACATGCAGACACACTGATACACACACACTGATACACATGCAGGTACACTGATACACATGCAGACACACTGATACACAAGCAGACACGCTGATACACATGCAGACACACTGATACACACACACTGATACACATGCAGACACGCTGATACACATGCAGACACGCTGATACACATGCAGACACGCTGATATACATGCAGACACGCTGATACACATGCAGACACGCTGATACACATGCAGACACACTGATACACATGCAGACACGCTGATACACATGCAGACACGCTGATACACATGCAGACACGCTGATACACATGCAGACACGCTGATACACATGCAGACACGCTGATACACATGCAGACACGCTGATACACATGCAGACACACTGATACTCATGCAGACACACTGGTACACATGCAGACACGCTGATACACATGCAGACACGCTGATACACATGCAGACACGCTGATACACATGCAGACACACTGATACACATGCAGACACACTGATACACACACACTGATACACATGCAGGTACACTGATACACATGCAGACACACTGATACACACACGCTGATACACATGCAGACACACTGGTACACATGCAGACACCCTGATACACATGCAGACACACTGATACACATGCAGACACACTGATACACATGCAGACACGCTGATACACATGCAGACACGCTGATACACATGCAGACACGCTGATACACATGCAGACACGCTGATACACATGCAGACACGCTGATACACATGCAGACACGCTGATACACATGTAGACACGCTGATACACATGCAGACACGCTGATACACATGCAGACACGCTGATACACATGCAGACACGCTGATACTCATGCAGACACACTGATACACACACACTGATACACATGCAGGTACACTGATACACATGCAGACACACTGATACACACACGCTGATACACATGCAGACACACTGGTACACATGCAGACACACTGATACACATGCAGACACACTGATACACGGCAGACACACTGATACACATGCAGATACACTGATACATATGCAGACTCGCCGACACACGTGCAGACACGCTGATACACATGCAGATACACTGATACATATGCAGACACACTGATACACATGCAGAAACACTGATACGTATGCAGACTCGCCGACACACGTGCAGACACACTGATACACATGCAGGTACACTGATACACATGCAGACACACTGATACACACACGCTGATACACATGCAGACACCCTGATACACATGCAGACACACTGATACACATGCAGACACGCTGATACACATGCAGACACACTGATACACATGCAGACACGCTGATACACATGCAGACACGCTGATACACATGCAGACACGCTGATACACATGCAGACACGCTGATACACATGCAGACACGCTGATACACATGCAGACACACTGATACACATGCAGACACACTGATACACATGCGTACACACTGATTCACATGCAGACACACTGATACACATGCAGACACACTGATACACATGCGTACACACTGATACACATGCAGACACGTTGATACACATGCAGATACACTGATACATATGCAGACTCGCCGCCGGCACACGTGCAGACTCACCGCCGGCACACGTGCAGACTCGCCACCGGCACACGTGCAGACTCGCCACCGGCACACGTGCAGACTCGCCGACGGCACACGTGCAGACACGCCGGCGGCACACGTGCAGACACGCCGACGATACACGTAAAGACACGCCGACGATATACATGCATGCACATAATTACAAACACAGGTATTGGTACTGGTATATACACATATTTGCACCCTATAATAATGTTTGTGTGTGTATTTGTTCCCCCTGTGATTGGCCCACCAGCTCATTGGCCTGAGAATAGGCTGACGTCACAGCAGGGCCTGCCCCTCACACCGCGTGCTCCTCTTGGGCTCACTTGGAGTTGGCAGCTCACTTGGCAGGACCACACACTGACTACTTTGCTACTCATGCTCCTCAGCTCACCGCCGCTGATCTCACCCTTCCACCCGCTCCTCACTCTCTTTCCCCCCCACCCTCTCCCCGGTCACACCAAAAGAAACCCTCACCGGCGCCGCCGGCACCGCTACCCTCTGCGCCGCCGCACGCACCGCCTCACCTCTCTCCCCCCGTCTCCCCCTTCCTCCGCACCTTTGCGGGGGGGGACCACAGTTAAGAGAGAGGGGGGGGCAACACCAGACTGACTGCCACACACACACTGACTGACTGCCACACACACACTGACTGACTGCCACACACACACACACACACACACACACACTGACTGACTGCCACACACACTGACTGGCTGCCACACACACACACTGACTGACTGCCACACACACACTGACTGACTGCCACACACACACTGACTGACTGCCACACACACACACTGACTTTCACACACACACACTGACTAACTGCCACACACATACACTGACTGCCACACACACACACACACACACACACACACACATACACACACACACTGACTGCCACACACACACACACTGAATAAAAGGTACCCGGGCGCGCTCTATAGATTGTGCTATCACCTTAAATAAAGCGAAAAGATAAATGGAAAAATATTACCAGTTCAGGGACCCCTGTGTCTCCTTCTTCGTAAGTGTGAACATCTAGGGATCGTCCGTCCGCTGCTCACACACCCTGCCAAGGATCCCCCGTCCGCTGCTCAAACACCCTGCCAGGGATCCCCCGTCCGCTGCGCAAACACCCTGCCAGGGATCCCCCGTCCGCTGCTCAAACACCCTGCCAGGGATACCCCGTCCGCTGCTCAAACACCCTGCCAGGGATCACCCGTCCGCTGCTCAAACACCCTGCCAGGGATCCCCCGTTCACTGCTCAAACACACTGCTAGGGATCCCCCGCCCGCTGCTCAAACACCCTGCTAGGGATCCCACATCCACTGCTCAAACACCCTGCCAGGGATACTCCATCCGCTGCTCACACACCCTGCCAGGGATCCCCCGTCCGCTGCTCAAACACCCTGCCAGGGATCCCCCGTCCACTGCTCAAACACACTGCTAGGGATCCCCCGCCCGCTGCTCAAACACCCTGCCAGAGATCCCCCGTCCACTGCTCAAACACACTGCTAGGGATCCCCCGCCCGCTGCTCAAACACCCTGCTAGGGATCCCCCGCCCGCTGCTCAAACACCCTGCCAGGGATCCCCCGCCCGCTGCTCAAACACCCTGCTAGGGATCCCCCGCCCGCTGCTCAAACACCCTGCCAGGGATCCCCAGTCCGCTGCTCAAACACCCTGCCAGGGATCCCCCGCCCGCTGCTCAAACACCCTGCCAGGGATCCCCCGCCCGCTGCTCAAACACCCTGCCAGGGATCCCCCGCCCGCTGCTCAAACACCCTGCCAGGGATCCCCCGTCCACTGCTCAAACACACTGCTAGGGATCCCCCGCCCGCTGCTCAAACACCCTGCTAGGGATCCCCCGTCCGCTGCTCAAACACACTGCTAGGGATCCCCCGCCCGCTGCTCAAACACCCTGCCAGGGATCCCCCGCCCGCTGCTCAAACACCCTGCTATGGATCCTCCGTCCGCTGCTCAAATACCCTGCTAGGGATCCCCCGCCCGCTGCTCAAACACCCTGCCAATGATCCCCCGCCCGCTGCTCAAATTCCCTGCTAGGGATCCCCCGCCCGCTGCTCAAACACCCTGCCAGGGATCCCCCATCCGCTGCTCAAACACCCTACTAGGGATCCCCCGCCCGCTGCTCAAACACCCTGCCAGGGATCCCCCGTCCGCTGCTCAAACACCCTGCCAGGGATCCCCCGCCCGCTGCTCAAACACCCTGCTAGGGAGATGACCTTTTCTCCCAAATATACAGAAAACAAATAGAGAAACGAGGGGAGCGCGGATCAGAAACACAACAAAAATATGTAAAAATGATAATCAGCACTGTGAGTTCTCCTAAGGGAAAGTCCGCTACTAATGGTGACAAAATGTCAGAGATAATATGGTACCCATGTAGTGGAAGAAAGATGGTGAAATTAAATAGATAGACTACTAACAATACTCACACGGGCCAGTGTGAGCAAAAACCCTTAGGGGCTTCACTCTGTAGAGGGTCTTCTCCTTGAACCACACACCTTCCTCTTTGCTGCTGCACAGCACACAGGTCCTCAGAATATCGAGTTGCCCAAGAGTGAAAAAAAGGAGGAACCAAGAGTAGGTATCAGTATTTATATAATAACATATGATGGTAAAGGGCTGGTGGATGATCTCAGAGAAAATATTAAATATATATATATATATTTATATATATATGCAAATTCTCACACGGGCCAGTGTGAGTCAAAACCCATAGGGGTTTAACTTTATGGAATGTTAATTTCCTGGAACTGCATGTCTATTTTCTAGCAGCTATGCTGCATATGGGTCCTCAATGCCTCCAAAGATCTCCCAAAATATAGATGGAGAGTCCAGGTGTAGTGAACACTTACTTAATGATAATAAAAATATTGATAAAAACTTAACAGCACATACATTAATCCGGCAGGTGTGGACAGGTTGTGGAGGTGTTCTCCGCACTGGCGACTCTTTCCCTCCTGCGTCTGCAGCACGCTGGAGCGTTGGAACCCACAATATCGTCTGGAACGCACCCCTCACACACACACACTGGCTGACTGACACACACACACACACTGACTGACACACACACCCTGACTGACTGACACACACACACACACTGACACACACACACACTGATTGATACACACACACACACACACTGACACACACACACACTGACTGATAAACACACACACACTAACTGACTCACACACACACACACATTGACTGACACACACACACACTGACTGACACACACACACACACACACACTGACTGACACACATACACTGACTGACGCATACACACACACACTGACTGACGCATACACACACACACACACTGACTGACGCATACACACACACACACTGACTGACGCACACACACACACACTGACTGACGCACACACACTGACTGACGCACACACACACACTGACTAGCACCGCACACACTGACTGGCGTGCGCACACACTGACTGACGCGCCCACATACACTGCCTGACGCGCACACACTGCCTGACGCGCACACACACACTGACTGGCGCACACTGCCGCACACATATGAAGCTGTAAGGGAGGGGGGGACAGAGCTCTAAAGGGGTGGGGGTGGGAGAACAGAGCTGTAAGTAGGCAGGGGTCCGGACCTGTAAATGGGAGGGGGTGGAAGGAAAGGACCGGACCTGTAAATGGGGTGGGGGACCGGATTGATGTGAACGGGAGACAAACAGAGAGGGGGGAGACAAGGGAAGAAAGAGCGAGAGAGGGGGGGAGGAGCGAGAGAGGGGGGGAGGAGAGAGAGAGGGAGGGGTGAGAGAGAGGGGGAGGGGTGAGAGAGAGGGGGAGGGGTGAGAGAGGGGAGCGGGAACATTACATCCCGGGCAACGCCGGGTATATCAGCTAGTATGAAGATATACAGGTAGTCCTCGCTATCCAACGTTTCACTTTACAACAAATGGCATAACTAACACAATCCTATGGGCTGTTTTTCAACGCCAGAATGCGTTATCTGGCGCTCAACGCCTCTGATTAACATGGGACTCACTTTACAACGGTTTCACTATCCAGCGCTACTTCCAGAACGGATTCTGTTGGATAACCAAGGACCGCCTGTACAAAGACCAACACATTCACATGATTCCCGAGTGGGACACTAATAGGGGAGGTGGCTTCACCGCATATTGGATAGATGCCATATAAATGAGAAATGTAAATATTGTTTCTGCTACTTTATTGATAGTCTGTTTTTTTTTTTGCTTCCACAGGAAGAAGTTGCCGTCGCGGCTACGAGTCCTCAGAAGACCAAAATGGACAAACTTATAGAAATATTGAGCAGCATGAGAAACAACAGCAGTGATGTTGATTATAAGCTCACAACCTTCATGGAGGAGGCCCAGAATTCTGCCAACTCGGAGGAGATGCTTAGTGAAATAGTAAAGACTATTTATCAGAAAGCCGTGACAGACAGAAGCTTTGCACACACAGCTGCCAAACTCTGTGACAAAATGGCTCTGTTTATGGTAGAAGGAACCAAGTTCAGAAGCCTGCTTCTCAACATGCTGCAGGTAATGTCATTTTGGCCGGCGCTTCCTTCTACTATTCCATTCGTTGAGCTATTACAACACTGCAAACTCGGCACATTATGGGGGTGGTTTTGTTAAAGATGATCTAAACACTCAACAGTGCAGAACGCGGTGCGGCATACAATGCCCAGACTTTTCTCATATGTCATGTGAGCGATGGATGTGTAGACAATCTGCCATCACTCGGTAATCCAATGTGTAATAGGTGCACAAATACCTTCAGGTAGATGGATGTATAGATCTATTAATGAATTGCACATATAGCTATGAGTTTGTCATGGGTCCATCAATGATGCAGAATCATGATCACCGTTTTGTTAATGCTGTAGCTTGCTATGTTTAAATATGTCACTATAAAACTAGTGTAGGATTTATTGCAGATTGATATCTTTTTGAGGGACCAACATGGAATTTTTTTTTTTTAATCATTAAAGTTTTTATTTTAATGTTGGGTACAGAACTAAAAATGGGATTGGGGGGTATTGCATTGCACAAAAAAGAATTGAGGTTTCAATTAGAGGGGAAGGAGGGTGTTGGAAGGGGAGAGGGGAATTCTGCAGACTTCGTAGGAGTACAAGATATCTTTTCTACGGTTCTACTTTTATACAGCATGGTACTGTAGGTACAAATACAATTTCGTAATAGCAAAAGTGGTGTAACCGGGCACTCAAGTGAAGGGGTTGATTGTAAAGTGAAATACTTAATTAAGAAAAACAAATCTCAACAAACTTAGTGCAAATAAGTGTGCTAAAAATAGAAACGTGACTAAAAGATAATTCATCTATATACCAACATAATAACTTCATATTGAAAATATATCCACCTTCGCTCCACAGGGACAAATGTGATTAAGTGTAAATATATAATATAATTAGGCAGCTCAAACAACCCTTTGTAGACCATCCTCTGGTCCCGGAAAAACTTGGATGTCCAAAAAATGGGGAGCGTTCTCAAGAATAGTGACGAATATACTGTATGTGGAAGATAGAAAAATAAAGATAATAGTGCAGACCAGTTAAAATACAAATTTTAAATGTGAAAAAAAAAATTCTTGTGTTAATCCCACTCACATATGGTAGAGAAAATATATGCAGATCAGAGATACTTCTCTCTCTGATAGGCGCTCCCTGGTAAAACACCTCTGTGGAATCTGTTCTGTATGGCGTGTTGCTCCAGTAATGATTCAATGTATAAGAGAAAGAAGGAATACACTAATAGGGTAGTATGTTCAAATAAATATATTGCACAAATGGTAGGAGTTGCAGTTTCAACTCACATTTTCACAAGGTATCATTTGAGAGTACCTGCCGATCAATATTCAATGCCGATTCCTGCGTTGCTCCATGTATCCGCACTCGGCGTCCTCGGTGATGTCACAGGTCCTGGCGGAAGGAGTGTCTGTGGTCAGTCCGGCTGCCAGCACTTCGGTACGGGGGCCTTAGAGGCACAATTCTACACGTTTCGCCGTAGCTTTCTCAAGAATGATTCTTACTGGAGCAACACACCATACAGAACATATTCCCTAAGTGAGTCGGAGAGTTTTACTGATCTATCTAGTAGATCATTTAATGCTATGTTAAGGTTTCTCCCTATAATTAATGTTCCCTTCCGTAATTTCTCTAGATCAGAAAACAATGAGCCAAATAACTCTCTTTTTGGACTATTGGGAGCATATATACTCGCCAGAGTCTGGAAGTAGAATCCCGGGGGAGAAGAAAAAGTGTCGCACTGCTACAGTATAATTATACCAGTGCACCGCTTTTCCTTCCCCCCTCCCCCCGGGATTCTACATCCGGTATCTGGCTGCAAGCTGGGAGCACGTTGCCTCCGGACACCAAACAGCATGGTTGTAATTAACCGAATTTGATTATATGGTCTTTACAAACTTCTACTTTCAAGACCCAACCACCTATCTTTTAGGGCTAACTCCAGGAGGTGTTATCTTTGTCATGAGGGGGTCTGGATCTGCTATTTGTGTGGCATTTTTCAGACACCCCCTCTTGGTGCAATTATCGAGATCCACCACCGATTTAGGAGTTTTATCTTTATACATTTAACATTCCTATGCTGACCTGGAAAGACAATTACAATGTTACAATCAATACAATTGACATATGTTATATAGGAATGAAGTTATTCTGATACCACCCGTGAAAAGCGATGGATTTGGAAATCCGCCGCCCATGGGGACCTAACTGTTGCTGCCGCCCCCCCCCCCCTCCTTCTTCTGAACCATAGCGGCAAATGATGCGGCGGAAGTCACCAACGTGACGTCGCACGGCGTCGCATTGCGATGTCAACGAGACGCTGTGTGACGTGAGCGTCGGTTAAGGAGGAGGGGTGCGGCAGGTAAGGAGGCGGTCTACAAGGATTATAAATCATCCATTTTTATCGCATTTTTTCTGCTCTATCATAAATGGGATTTGGGTTTCAATTAATATTGCTACTCCATTTTTTCTCTCTCTACTGATGATGCTCGATGTGCCTGTGAGTATCAAAATATTTTTGGAAAGTCTTGGTGCTAAAATATGATTCTTGCAGCAATAACATGTCTGCCTTCATACTCGTGTAGCCTGTGCATGCTATGTTTCTTGTCTCGGGGCAGTTAAGTCCTCTCACATCACGTGATATAATGATGATTCCCTTATCTACCATACACTGTCATATTTGCCTGATTGTGATATAGAATAGGGGAAAGTAAGCTACATATCCAATAGCGTGTACCATGGGGGAGCGTTCTTGTATGTATTTGCATTGTGTGATATCTACGAAAACTGCATTGAGGGCTAGGAAAAAAAACAAAGAAAAAACACTTTTGTTTGAAAAATTAAAGGGCAGGGATGAGGGGGGAGAGGATAATTCAACTAGGATGGCGCGACAGCCAGGCCCAAAGCCCAGGGGGTGGAAGCCTGAGCAAAGCTTGTATGAGGGGGGGGGGGGGGGAGCATTTTCCGACGTAACCGCTTCAGGGTGAGATCAGCCGACGCAAACTAGGCAAAATATAGCTATAGTTAATCAGTTTGGTCTTATATTCTATTGCTGTTGTAACCCTTCTAAACATAAACATTCGTTAGAAAGGTAAATAAACATCACAAAGTCTCATTTTAATCAATGGATATTCCTCCTCCTGTGGTCTCGTGGGGGGGTGTGGACTTCATCCAGATCTTCCACGCTGTTCAGTTTGTGCGTCCTTTATGTTTGCGCCTCTTACTTTCGAAATTTCAAGTACACCGTCCCACATTTATTTATTTATCAAATGTTTTACCAGGAAGTAATACATTGAGAGTTACCTCTCGTTTTCAAGTATGTCCTGTGCATAGAGATGACAAATAATACATGGTTACAAATACAGATACATAAGTGAACAGGGTAAACCTTACATACAAGACATACTGTAGCATGCACAGTTAGATATAATATATATTATAGGCGTATGTAAATGTGATACAGTTTTAGTTTTGAAAGAACTTAGACTGGTGGCACCTGTGAGAGTCTCCGGTAAATTGTTCCAGTTTTGGGGTGCACGGTAAGAGAAGGAGGAGCGGCCGGATACTTTGCTGAACCTTGGGACCATGAACAGTCTTTTGGAGTCTGATCTCAGATGATAAGTGCTGCATGTGGCAGGGGTGAGGAGCTTGTTCAGATAGATGGGTAGCTTGCCCAGAAAGTATTTTAAGGCAAGACAGGAAAGTTGAACTTTGCGCCTAGACTCAAGTGATGACCAATCTAGTTCTTTGAGCATTTTGCAGTGATGTGTGTTGTAGTTGAATTGGAGAACAAAACAGCATATTGAATTGTAGAGGGTGTCAAGTTTGCTAAGGTGGGTTTGGGTTGCCGACCCTATACTATGTCCCCATAGTCGATAATTGGCATTAGCATCTGCTGTGCGATACACTTTCTGACCAGCAGATTTAGGGAGGCTTTGTTCCCGTAAGGTACACCTATTTTGGCATAGGTTTGGATGTCAGGGTATCAATATGCATCCCGAATGTTAAATGGGAGTCGAACCATATGCCCAAGTATTTAAAACTAGTAACAGGAGTTAGGGTGGTGTTAGCGTTGGTTCTAATCTGGAGCTCAGTCATTGGAAGCTTTAAAATTTTAGCATTGATCCAAAATACCATTGTTACAGTCTTGTCGGTGTTTAAAAACAGTGTGTTTTGGGAAATCCAATTTTCGAGTCTCAAAAAGTCAGATTGAAGTGTGTTCAAGGTCAGAGAGGCTAGGGCCGTGTGCATATAGGATTGTGTCATCTGCATACATGTGTATTGAGGCTCCCTTACAAGCTGTGGGAAGATCATTGATGAAGACTAAGAAGAGTAGGGGCCCCAGAACAGAGCCTTGCGGGACACCACAGGTGATATCCAGGGGGTTGGAGTTAGAGCCTGAAATGGACACATGTTGGGATCTACCTGATAGGTAGGAATGAAAACTGTTTAAAGCATGTTTCCCTATTCCAGTGCACTGGAGTTTGTTAACCAAGATAACATGATTAACCGTATCAAAAGCCTTTGCAAAATCTAGGAATACTGCACCAGTGGTTAGCAGGAAATAGCACTGACTGTATTCTAGTACAGGAATCACATGTAAGGTAAGCAGTGGGAACTTACAAGAAAGCCCCAATCATGGGCATTGGGTGCAGAGCACAGGGTGGTGTCCAGTATTGGGGTGTGGGGAACCAGAGGGTGGCTCTCTTCTGCAGAGGAATCGCTGCGCTGGCAGCTCCTTCCGCTATAAGATGCCCCAGAGCTTCTGGGTTCTCCTCTTGCCCAAGTTCAGAAGCCTCACGTGACGGCTCCAAAGACCTCTGACACGACAGCTACCAGCACACAGGAACGGAGTCCTGGTTTGCCTATTGGACTTCTGCATTATAATACTACAGTGTCTTCTCCTGTTGGTTCATGCAGATACAGTCTGAGTGGTTCAGTGTTTATGCTTTGCCCTCTTTTTTAGGGGTCTGGGAATTACCTATGTTTTAGTTTGTGGGGGATGTTATGCGTCTCATCACTTGTGTTATAACCTGATAGGTGCACTTAATTCACAGACAGAGTTGCACTATTCCTTGTGTGTTCTGTTTTTTATGCTTTCACCGGTGCACTGCGCTCCCTGACTTCTCTACACCTTGCTTCCAATGGTTCGCTAATTATATAAATCCCTGCGGTTCTGAGTCACTCTTCTTTCAAAGTCCTCAGGAGGGGGCTTTTCTCAAAATGTTTCATTAATAGAACAAATATAACTGTGGAATATTCAGGTCTGTGTTCAGGTTCTTTCAGTGGCATTAGAAGTTTGTGGTCTTTCTTCTTTGCCTGGTTCCTTCTTTGGTGAGATCTGGTTTAGGCCTAATCCTCTCATAAGATCTTCTGCCTCGGATATATTTCTGGCCGTTAGTACCTAGCCTCCCTGCCCCCTCTCACTTACCAGGCATAGCGGCACAGCGGGAGCGGAGCGTCACAGGAGTCAGGGAGCGGAACGCCAGTAAAAGACTATGTCAGCGGAGACGGCAGGGGAGGTACGCGCTGTAACACTGGACGTTACAACACGTACCTCCCCTGCCGTCTCCTGTGCTCCTGCTCTGATCGGATATCTTCGCCTGTCACAGCCAAGCCTACGCCGCCCGCTGGCTCAACGTCTTCCCTCCGCTGACATCTTCTACTGCCGCTCCGCTGCGCCCCAAGGACCTTTGTGCCCTAGGCGACCACCTAGGTTAGCCAAATGGACGAGCCGGCCCTGCCTTAACGCCCGTTCACTTGAATGGGCCGTAATGCGTCTTCAGGCACCCGAAATGTGTCTTGTGGAAAAGCACAGGTTAGTAAATACAGTTCTGTGATATTTGTCATTGTGCATGTTGCAGCTAGATGTTGGGTCCTAGATTACCCAATAAACACAGGACTACTTTTGTGGGCTATCAAAGAGGAACTGGGTTTCTAAATCTTTATTTGAAGTGATCAAAATGATACTCCATAAAATTATTATTTTTTAAAAGCTGAATCATTTGTTGTAGTTTAGATACAAACACATTTTTCTTTGCTTTCCCTAACCAAAAACAAAAAAAACCCAAACCAGATTAAACGCATCAAATGATAAATCAGCTGTTAGAATGGAGAAGCGAAGATGATGCTATATATTATTAGGTATATTTCTTTCACTTTATTGCATCTCTGATTACATGTTTCTGAATGGGCCTGAAGTTCTCATGAAATGCTTCTTTCTACAGCTCCTTTGCCTCTGAGATGGTGCAAACTGTGTTTAGCCTCCAAGCAGGCTGATTTACTGATCTGTAGGAAGCTGACCCTACCCCACCAGCACTTCTCCTACATGTGGAATAACATGCCCGTGTTATGAAGAATGTCTGTAATAGAGAAACTGCCTCTCTGGCCGGCTGCCAGCTCTAACGCTCCTCGTCTTTCCCATCACATTAGAACATCATTTATTTTTCATTCACAGTAATTGAGTTCGCACATTAACCAGAGTTGGGTGAATTACTCAGCTGGGGTCTACGTTGAACTTGTAATATAACCACTGAGAATTTCTGGGCGAAAGGACCCAAACGTTAACTTAAAAGCCCTGTCTTTGACCCCCCCCCCCCCCCAAAAAAAAAATAAGAAGAAAGGTATCAATAAAACTGCCTGGGTGGCATAAATAACCCTTCTTTCACCTTTATTATTCTGATGGTATACACTAGTCTTCTATTAGGAAGGAATGATATTTGTAGACGTTATTATTGGTCCTCGTGAACTCCTCTGATCACTGCAGTTATGGAAATATTGCTGCATCCTTCAGTTACAAATGAGATACTGACTATCCTGGTGGATCAGCAGTAGATACTGTATATTTTGTGATACTTGTTACTGTACTTAATTGGAAGGTCTTAAGGTCTACTTTTATAACGCCGGTGAATACATCATATCTTATACAATAATACACCTTCGTAAACACTATAAATCATGTTACCTGGATGAGTGCTTTCACTATATTGCAACTCTACAGCAAAGTTTGAGATCCATATATACATATACATCGCTAAATACCATAGCAGCAACAGAGTTGAATGGCCTTGTCTTTAAAAACGCAGCTTGAGAAGGAGCAGTTAGGAGACCCAGCATCAGCGCCCTGTGAGCTGCAATGTTTTGTAGGTCTTGTGAGACTTATCTAAATATTCCAGAAGTGAGGGGCTTACTACGAGAGTGAGGAACCACACAGCTTATTTATTCAACCGGCTGTTGGATGATCTTGGGTTTATTTCCTAGAAGCTCTGCAGGGTCAGGATGCATTGTGCCTGCAAAGTATTGCAGCTTCTGCTGATAGAGGAACCCTGTGGCAATGAAAATTTGAATCGCTATATAAAAAAAACTTTTAAGAAGTGAAGATAGATAGATTTAACATATGTTTTATAGTTTCTTACCACACATCATATTCCATTCTAAATACTACAGATAGCACAAATAACTTGTACATGCATTGCTGGGGACTCGCGCAGAATAGAAGAGAATTTTGCAAAGATTCCAAAACTGTAGGAACGAGGACAGAGACAGAGTTATTAATTTCATTTTAAATAGCAGCCATCCATCTATCCAAACTAATATACAATACAATAATAAATAAAGTAATGTGACCTGCAGTCCCAGCCTAAAGCTTTCAGCAGTGTTTAACGCTAAGCTTCTTCTTGGCTCTGATATCAATAGGCTAGAGAGCTGCTGCCCACGCATACGGGGGTGGAATACATGGTAAGGGGTGTCTATGGTTTATTATAAAATGTGTCACATCACAATGGTTGCTGTCATTCAGAATGAATATGTAGGATGAGAGATCTCTACTAGATTTAGAAGTCTGGCTGCGGTGTCAGATTTATATTAAAAGCTAAAAGGGATTCATTAGTCATATAAGGGACTAAGGTTGATGACATGATCGGTTCAATATTTCCTTCTGCTATAATCCCCTTGGGCTTCTATTGCTGGTATTATTTATAACATGGTATTCTTATACTGTATACCGTAGCCGTGTATGCTGCTCTTTAAAATACATGTATTCAGCTATTTTCAAGACCAATGTGGAATCAGAAATATAAACAGGGATGTTTTGTAAGAAGAGAATCCTCACCCTGAGTTTTAACAAATAAGGTTATCTTACCTTTCTAGGGCTTGTTCCTATTCAATACAATAAGAAGTCCGATAACACACCGCTGACTATTCACTTGAATGGAAGTTAATGCATTTTTCACTTGCGTTATCCGGCTTCTCACCATATTCAATAGTGGTCATGGATGGTTGTGATTTTGAGTTTAATTCGACCGACATGAAAATCATCCGTAGATATTTCTGGAACTCCTCTATGCTTTCTTTGGCTGTAATACAAAGATCTCTGTGATCCCCGGATCCATAATGGTTTGTCATTGGTCCAAAAAGAGACATTCTGCAAATAATCACAGCTGTCACTAGAGCGTTACATTGTCTGCCGAGATGAGAGTGCATGTTATTAGTGATATTAACTTGTATTTTTATACCACCTTTTGATTCTAATGTGCTTTACAGAATATTGTCCCTTGTAGGTTATGTTACCTTTTATAAGCAACAATAAATGTTATTGATCAATATAGTTGCGCATGAGGAATACAGGCATCTGGTCTGTGTGTAGCTGTTTGGATTTAAAATGTGCCATACAATTTATTAGTATTATTAATACAATTATTTGCCAGATTCCATTCTAGAGGGGTATCTGTATGGATAGTTGTGATGTACACTCGAGTTGACTTGCACACTGCAATGCTTGCTTTGCCACGTTTAAAACGTTAATCTCAAGAGCTGGAGCGGCTCAGTGCACCGTCCCTGTGCACAGACCATGTCAATGCGTAGTGCTATAGAATTACCTTGAGAAAGCGCTCTGTGAAGCGTGAAACGTTGGTGAGGGCTCTCCTTTGACCCTTTTTTCCATGACCAATAAATAATTTTTTTATGGGATACGCACCTTCCTCTCTACAGGCAAACCCCGCATTAACATACACAATGGGACCGGAGCATGTATTTAAAGCGAAAATGTACTTAAAGTGAAGCACTACCTTTTCCCCACTTATTGATGCATGTACTGTACTGCAATCGTCATATACGTGCATAACTGATGTAAATAACACATTCGTAACATGCTCTATAGTCTCCCCGCTTGCGCACAGCTTCGGTACAGGTAGGGAGCCGGTATTGCGGTTCAGGACGTGCTGACAGGCGCATGCGTGAACTGCCGTTTGCCTATTGGGCGACATGTACTTACTCGCGAGTGTACTTAAAGTGAGTGTCCTTAAAGCTGGGTATGCCTGTACTACTTTTTTGATGCTTACAGTAGTGCTCTTCCAGCTTTTTTCCCTTCTACCGTCCGTGTGCAGCTGCTGATCCCAGCTTGTCCGGTGAATTTCTGCAAACTCTTCCAACTCCCCAATATGTGCAGTACCACTGTATGAGTGAATGCACGTGCTGCAGCACATCCGCCAAGTGTTTCAAATAAAACAAGAAGCATAAACACACATTGCTTCAGAATACCTCTGAATTACAGGCCCCATTGCGTTTGTTTACGCTGATCCTTTCACACAATTGAAGAAAACATTTGGGTGTCATTGGTGCATAAAACAAACTGCCTCTGCTTGATAATGTGCCGAGATGCACACAACTCCGGCCGAGCAGACGGTTCCCATCAAAGCTTAAATGCTTCCATTCAAAGCCTTCTCCATCTCATAATTACATTACAGATGTTTAAAGGTATTCTGGCCCAAAACTAAACTGCTTTTCCCAACTAACAAGCACTACCTATGGGTAAGAAAGCAGCAGCATGTAAACAATTTTACATTAAAGGAGGACTCGAGAGATGCAAATGGGGGGAAAAAACGTGCGCATCTCAAAGCAATTTGTACACAAAAAAGGCAAAATGTTTATTTAAGCTGGTCCGTGCTGACAGGACTCATCCTATGAAGAGTGCCTGCAACAGGACTGCATGGATTCCATACGTAACCGCCCGCTAAAACTTCTCTATATTTGGAAACCTCTAGCATTGCAATGTGTAATGAGATTTATACACAGGCGTAAAGGAAATTTATACAGGGATATACCAAATAAGTAATCATAGGAAGTATGTTGATCCAGGGAGTCATCTGATTGCCAATATTTGGAGTCCGGAAGGAATTTATTTTTCCCTTAGGAGATATCATTAGATGATGTGTCACTGGGGTTTTTTGTTTGCCTTCCTCTGGATTAATACACCTTAAATACAAATGTAGGATAAGTATTTGTTGTCTAAATTTAGCATACTGTAGGTTGAACTTGATGAATATGTCATTTTTCAACTTCATCTACTATGTAACTGTATAAGGACGCACAAAGTTGCATTAAGGACTTTATTTATTTTTATTACCAGCTTGAATAAATCTTTTTTTTTTTTGCATATTGCTTTGAAGTTTGCATGTTTTTTTGTTTTTTTTTATCACTTCAGTTCTCTGAGACTTTGCGGAATGGTCTAGAATGTTTGACTGCGACAAAATCGCCACCTTCGCTCTGCCATAACACAAGTCGCCACCGGAGCTACTTTTGGCTGGACACCTTGCTGCAGGTCACTTCGGCGCTGAACATCTCGCTGCCGGTCGGATCTGAACATCTCGCTGCCGGTCGGATCTCCCCACAGGACGTTTCCATCTTTAAAGGTTCTCAGTCGCAGGACACCTCACGCGGACGCCGCTCCGACGCCATTTGTCAGGGCGCCCATGAGTGCGCGCAGCAGGACACTGCGCACCCACTAGATCCCAGGAAACCGTTTCTTTTTTTAACGTGTCCTTGCTGCTGGCGGGAGTGCCGAGTGTCCGGCTGCGCACACGCGCATGCACAGTAAATAGGAAGCAGACCTCCGGAAAATCCTGTCATCTGGAATACAGGGTTTTAAAGCAGCAATATTACATCCCCCCCTTTTTTTTTTCTTTCTTATTTGTATATATAAAACGTGTGACAACGTATAATTCTACATTCTCACCTTAGCTGGCAAATCGTTTGGTGCTCCTGTTATAA
Source organism: Ascaphus truei (assembly GCF_040206685.1). Classification (NCBI taxonomy): domain Eukaryota; kingdom Metazoa; phylum Chordata; class Amphibia; order Anura; family Ascaphidae; genus Ascaphus; species Ascaphus truei. The sequence goes on from NC_134483.1 coordinate 33,630,358, forward strand.
ATCTGTACAAAACATGCTTGTGTGCCTAACATAATGGCCGCCTTTCAGATTCAATCAATCCTTTGATCAGTGTAACTCAGCAGCTACAATGTATCCTTATATTACCAAGGTAACAACTATCATTACAGTTTGCTGCTCAAACTGCTGGGAACATTGGGAATAAATGATCACAAACAGAAAAGTGTTGCAAAAATCTTGCACTGCAGGGGAGGTGTGCTAAACCTGCTATAGAAATCAACGGATGCTTTCAAACTCATGAAAAATGGCATTAAGAGTTGAATTTAAAAAAAGAAGAAAAAAAAACAGTCCCTATTATGTAATATTACAGAACTGATTTACTGTGTAGAATTTAAAAAAAAAATAAGATTTCGAATTATTTTTTTCTGCTTAAAGTGTAACAAATTACTATGTAGCTTAACACAAAGCAAACAAGTATATGGTCATTAAACATTTAACTAGGTGAGTTTTTAAACTTCTCCTCAACATGTTTATATAGGGATTTGGCAGACCCTGAGCAAAAACATATAGGGGTGGTCTGTGTATCAAGGGATTTGGAAGACCCTGAGCAAATACATTTAGGGGGGGTCTGTGTATCAAGGGATTTGGAAGACCCTGAGCAAATACATTTAGGGGGGGTCTGTGTATCAAGGCAAGAGTGGTTACATTGTGGAGCGAAACAATTCCACTATATCTATCAAAGAACAAAAAGCCCTATTGATATCACTGGGCTTTTTATTCTGCGCTGCAGAATGTATCCACTTCTGCCTTGATGCGTAATACCTTTTTAACCCAAAAAGTCCTCCCAATGCAATTTAAAACGCTATATTATACAGCAGTGTCGAATACCACTGCTTCTCACAATCAAAATCTTTTCATGAAGCAGAAACCCAAAAACACATCTCCCAGTGTCACAACACTTGCAGCAGGGGCTCTCAATTCCAGTCCTCAAACCCCCCCCCCCCCAAACAGGTCAGGTTTTGAGGATATCCCTTCTTCAGCACAGGTGGCTTAATCAGTCCCTGCTTCAGCATAGGTGACTCAATCAGAGGCCAAGTCTTTGACTCAGCCTTTGATTGAGCCACCTGTGCTGAAGCTGGGTTATCCTCAAAACCTGACCTGTTGGGGAGGGGGCGGGGGGACTTAAGGACTGGGGTCATATACGAAGAGGACAGATCAGAAGTACTACTGTATTGACAGCTGTCTTGGTACAGCATGCTTGAGAAATGCAAAGTGGTCAGGATGTTCCAATAGGAAATCAAGTCAGGAACAAGTTAGGAATACATGTAGTTAAAGGCCTGGGAAAAGTTTCAAGACATGTTTATTTTTCATGGAAGTTTACGTGAAGGGTCTTTAAAAGGGGCTCTGTTTTCCTTAACACTGTTTAGATTTGGACTTTTCATTGTTTAGACCCGGAAAATGTATTTAGCAATTGATCACTAAGAAAGGGAACTGGTCTTCTATTCATTTTGTAGGACTTTTTCTGGCAGCGGGGCCAGCAAAACACTTGATCATTTGCCGCGGGTGCCTCTAACGATAGATAGGTTATATATAGGTTAGTTGCAAAAACAAAACAGGATTTGACAAAATGTTCACTGTTATACTATGTGATATTAGATTGTTCCTCTTTACCAAAACATACTTATTCCTAATTGCGGCATGAAAAAAGAATACATTAAAAACCCTAGGGAGAAGGGAGTGGCTCACTGCCTGGCACGGAGTTTGAAGCAGGGGAACCTGGTTCAATTCCCGGTGTCGGCAATTTGTGACCTTGGGCAAGTCACTTTATCTCCCTGTGCTCCAGGCACCATAAAACATAGATTGTAAGCTCCACGGGGCAGGGACCTGTGCCTGCAAAATGTCTCTGTAATGCGCTGCGTACAACTAGCAGCGTTATACAAGAACATGCTAAAAAAAAAAAATCTAAATAACTGTGATCATTCTGGTGGATTCTTTTTTTACTACCCCATAACTGTACAACTTACTTTTCTAGTGCTCGCTTTTAACCCTTTGAGTGCTGGAGAGGCCCTCTGCCCCCCCCCCCCCCCCAGCCCCTCACCATCGTGTGGCCCATTCCCGGAGCAATCACGTCATTGCAGCGTCACTGATGACGGGAAACGGAAGTCGTCCTCTTCCTCCTTCTGTTCCCCGGCCTGTTAGCTCGCGGTCGGTCACCTCTCTGCAGGAGTGCAGGACGCGATTTTCCCTAGAAAACGGGCTGAAAGACCCTGTGACAAGGTGGCCCACAAAATGTGGGTACCCCAATTGTGCTTTTGTACAATTGGGGACAGGAACGAGGAACAGTTGGGGAGCGATCGCCCTATTTTTGGAACTTCTTTTATTTACCTAATCGAAAACCGGGGAGCCCCTGGGATAGAACCGTACTATGCTTAGGTGCGGGGACCCCATTATTTCCGAGATATATATACCCTTTTGTATGTGCCAGCAAAATAAAAGTAAAAGCAAAGATGACGGCAGGGTCACACCGCACGGTGTCATGCTCTGATAACATGGCAGTTTTCTATTGGCCCGTGAGAATGAGGCTGCATGGTGGCCATGTTGATTTCCCAGAAGGGACAAGTAACAAGAACGCATAAGAATGATATCCCCTCCTCCGAATTCTTCAGATTTCTCCAGGTTAGGCATTATATCCAATCAATCAACAAGCCAAGTCAACCCCATGTTTTAACTTTGTATGAGGACTGGTGTCTACACCAGCCCCCCACAAAGGGCATTATCTCCAGAATATATCACAGTTTATCCTCTATCAAGAACAACCAAACCCCAATAACTATATGGTATCCTGGGAAAAGGATCTTAACGTCTGTATAGATCTCGATATCTGGACAGACATCTGGGAAGCGGCCTCCAAAAACTCATCGCGCGTTGTAATTAAGGAGAATATCTCTGTCCCACACGACCCAGTATATATATTGCTAGGAAAACCAATGGCTAATATCTCCAAAAAAAAAGCTAGAGTAATATCCCAAATTTTAAACGCTACACGGTGTACAATTGCCAAAAATTGGAAACAACCGGCCCCCCAATCCTTAAATCAAATAAACAACAAAATTTGGCATATAGTCTACATGGAAAAAATCTCAGCCTATCTGAACGGCTCTACCTCGCAATTCTCTGAGATTTGGGCTCCTTGGTTCCGCCATGCAGGTATATCCAAATATATACTGTATACTAGAATACTTTGAACAGAGTGATGATACATGTGGTATTTATATTGTTGTGTACAGTGCCATTTTGGTACAAATGCTACCCCTTCCCCCCCCTCCCTGATCTCCCTCTCCTTTATTGTTCCACAACCAGTTTATTTGCATTACTGTACCCCCCCTTTTTTTCCCTGTGTTGTATGTTTTGTTTACCTTATTTTGTATGTACAAAAATGCTCAATAAAAAATGTAAATAATAAACAAAAAAGAATGTAAATATTTAGAGAAACCAGGGGGTCCCCAAGCTACTGTACACATAGTGAGATTGAGCTTCAGCAGACCCCTTGTCGAATTGTTTTAAAAGAAAAATGTGAGGATCAAATTGGCGGTGGGGGGGTGGGGGGGTGGCAGTATTAATTGGCACACAATAAGTAGGTTTGCATCTCACAGCCTTCCTAGAGCTGCATTGAAAAACCGTTTTGGGTGGGTTAGTGGCAGCAGCGTATAGTGCTGCCGAGATAAGATTGCGTCCGTGCGTTCCCTCTCTGCCACGGCTGCAAAAGTCACGGCCCAGAATGCCCTGGGGGAAAAGTGAAACGAAAGTGTTGGATAGAAGTTAAAAGCAGGAAGGTGGTGAGAAAAAGAAAGTAGGAGAAAAGGGAAATTGATCCTGGGAGGGTGTAAGTTAATAAATCTGCTTATATTGGGGGGGGGGAGTTCAACCTTTTTAAATTTCTTTTGAACATTTTTTTTAAACGTTCATAGATTGTAAGCTCTATGGGCAGTAAGTTACCGTGCACATGATGCTCTACGTGTAGTAGTCTCCGTACAAGTATTTTATTTTTTTTAAACGTTGTAGCGGCAATATTTGTAAAGATGCTAACGCTGCATTGCAGGGTCTCCTCAGCAGGGAAAAAGTTAATGGGAAGAGACTGGAGATATTTACAAGACTTGGTGTCTCTGTCTCTGTCTCTGCCTCCACGGTTCACATCCTGAATTGTCTCCGTCTCCTAATTATACATTCTATGTGCACCAGTGGGGATGTGTGTGTTTATTGCTGCTGCGTCTCCAGAGGAATGGCATGAGCGAGAAGGCACATAGCTGGAGAGAGGATATCCGCCCTGTGTTGTACTGCCTGCGACCGCTCCATCTACAGAGCCAGTGGGAAATCCGAGAAGCACATTGGCTTTTTCCATGGTGGAAACCCCTTGGAGAATTGAGGTTAAGCATAATGGATTACAAATGAATTATACATGTATAAATAATAGGCAAATGTATGTATTCATGGTATATACTGTAAATATAAATAATAGATGTCTGTGTGCATATATTAATAATAACCAGATGTATTTATGCAGTAGCTGACTATAATATTCCTGATTAAAATACAACTATTTTTTGGTGTGTGCGTTTAACGTATACGGACAGTAAGTATGTCGTCAAAATGCATGAGAAAGGTGGGAAATGAATGCTTTGCATGCGCTGCTGAGCTGGAGGTTCGGGGCTGCAACAGACGGAGACAGAAAGCAAGAGGCACACGAGATCTCCGCCCGTTCACATTTACAGGTAGTCACAGTGCAACTTACGCACGACTGACATTGCAAAACGCTCAGGAACAAACTAAAGAGGCGCAGAGACTTGGGATGTGTCATGATGGGCCATTTGTTAGACTGTTTAATGCAGGGGTCTCCAACAGAGTCCTCAAAGGCCACCAACAGGCCAGGTTTTATGGATATCCCTGCTTCAGCACAGTGGGCTCAATCGGTGGCCTCAGTCTTCGACTAAGCCACTGATTGAGCCATGTGCTGAAGCAGGGATATCCATAAAACCTGGCCTGTTGCTGGCCCTTGAGGACTGAGTTTGAGACCCCTGGTTTAATGAGTCTCCAAGCTGTTCTCCGATCCGTCACTTGCGATGCTCCGGGGATCAGTGGGCACTTGAGGATAAAGTGGCAGTGCACTAGCTTTTCATTGTATATCCATAATTGATTGAAAAAAAAGGATTTGTAAATATGGTACTTTTTTTAAAATTGATAGATATATATTTTTCTTTAGCACAAGTACTTGATTGCCATATTTACCAAGTCGTGCTCACGGTTCCTGGCACTTGAAGACGCCTTAAGGGTCATTTTGAGTGAATGAGCTGTAAGGCACCTTCAAGTATCTTAAGGAGTAGCACTGCTTAGTAAATCTGGCCCTATAAGTGAGAATGTGATCTGCATATAGGTTGTAAACATATTAAGGGTTCAACCAGTAGAAGTGCTGCCCCTTGTTCTGCAGTCCCACTGCATTCTCTCCCCAAATGAGGGAATGATTCAAATTGCAACCAGTGTTTGCATAACCGCAGATAACAGTACCTGCAGTGAACCACGTTTTGTACCTATAGGCCAAACGATGACGCGCGTGGCTAAGAGGCGTGGCCATGACATCACAAGGGTAGATCTCACTGTGATTGGCTCACAGTGTCACGTGGTACGGCAGCTGCTGGAAAATACAAATTTCTTTGTATTTCCACCAGGCTGCCGCGCCAACGCTATCTGCTGTGCGTGCGCGCGTCGGTAGTGGTCCTAGGAAGACAGGTATTTTTCATTGCTGTGCGCGCGTGTGCGCTTAGTATAATACATGCCGTAGACGCTACGTTTGCACAGCATAATGTGCAGTCACTGAGGCAGAAGGGGAAAACCTGGGTGTTGACAAAATTGCGTGACCCACAATAGTTCAGCGTCTTGTTCTACAAAAGCTGATTTTGGCCTCCAAGGAAAACTGTTTGCATCTTCAAGGCAGTATTGCCATTACTCGTCCAGTTTAAAGCTACACTTGTTAAAATGTTGAAGCATTATAGCAACACCTGCAGAGTGCCACGGCTACATGCACCGAAGGTTGAGGGAAGACGCTACTAGTATTAGGCCTTGTGGCACATGTTCGGTTTGAGCATTATCAGTCTGACTATGAAGATGAGGTTTGTTGAATACCACCTGTTGATTATAGGCATCGAGTGAGGGTTTGATGCCTTCACAGAGGTTTTTATAACTTAGATTGTTGCCATTATAATAATTAAGTAATGGTAAAAAAAAATAATGAGTCCACATGGTGGCACTGATTCCTTAGGCTAACAAATAGGTATGGTGATACAATCCTGATTTATTCAGGTTAACAAAAAAAAAATTGCATGGCGTAATTAATAGTGGATAGATGTCTCTATACAGCTAGAGTTGCTGCAATTAAATGAAATACCTTTCACAAATAAAGCACATAACCAAAATATGTCACTATCCTAGCAACTTGCCTTGGGTCCTATTAATAACCTTAGGAACGTTCTTCTGCTTTCACTTTGATATGCTTTCTAGTGCTGTTGAACAGGGAATCCTGACCATGTTGGGCACCCGATGGCAGTCTGGCCTTTAGCAGAGTTCCAAAGCGGGTGGTGTGGTGGACCTTCTGTCATACGGTCCTCTTGTGAGGGGAAATCAAGTTCATTGCAAAATCGAGTTTCGGGTCAAATGCATGAACTTGGAACATGTCTCTGAACACTGTGCAGGTTAGAAGATGAAACAAACAATCCACACTGTCTTTGAAAAATTGCTGAAGCTGCCTGTTACTATGTCACGGGTAAATATATGCCACATATTGTGGGCATTCAACAGGGCATGTTACCCTTCTTGAAGAGACTATCAAGGTGTGTTCCCAGGGACACCATAACTTTGCAGTTATGAGTTGTTGGGTTTTTCCCCCCAGTGGTTTAATGCAGGAACCTGTGGATGTATGAAGATGTATAGCACTGAATTGTCCTGTTAAATTAGGGGTGGGGGGGGGCTTTGTAAACTTTATTTTGAAGGTGGGTCATGCTGTGTGAGCCGAGGTGGACAGCTCAGTTTCAGACCGTGGTTTTGTGTCTCGTTTATGTCCCCTGGGTAAAGGGCTTCTGAGGAGTCACACAGTAGTTGTAGCTAAGATTTGGAGGAAAAATACTATGCAGTAAATATTATGCCATGGCTTTGAGAACATTATCAGCCCTATCTCACTACCACAATGAGGCTTGCGGACTACTACATGTTGGCAACCACTAGCCAAGTTATACGTACCTTCACAATGGTTTTTATATCTTAATTTTGTTTTCAACTTTCCTTGATTATTTTATGTAATTGATGGGAGTGGGGGGGGCAGTATAAGGGTACATACAAGTATTGGATAAGAAATGCTGACAATAAAAAAGTAAAATTACAAGGTTCCTGGAAGAGTCTACAAGTTGCCAGAGGGCTGGCTCTTAGTTTAGATGGTTAGAAAGAAAGTTGTCAGCCTCCCTCGAACCCATCTTCGCCAGCCAAGGGTCCCAGGTTTTACTAAAACTGTGCAGTCTGTCATTTAATTAGTCTGGTCACTCTATCCGCAATGCTCTCTGTTTTCATGGAGATCAATTCTTCCATCGCTTCAACCATCGTTGCGATTTTAACTGTTTGTGTTTTAAATAGTACTCTTTTAAAAAATGCTCTATAATGAGTGGTTATTAATGATTTTGTGTGAATATCTAACTAAGCACCATGTAGTTTGATATATTATTAAAATGAATGTTCGATATAAAACTTAAATATTAATTTTTTATTTATAGAAATTATATATTATTGTGCATTAGCACTTTTAAGTGTCAAGCTAGCTGTCAATCCAGATCTGTACGATAAGGAACATAAAGTGCGAATAATCTAAGCAGTTTATGGCTGACATAGTGATTCCTCTAACATTTTTTTTTTTTTTAACTCTTTTTATTATCACAATTAAAAGATGTTTTTAATAAAACTGTGGTTATTAATGATAGCTTGTGTACAATGCTCATATGTCTATCTAACTAAGCATCATGTAGTTTGATATTTTTTTTTTTAATGAATGTTGGATGTAAAACTTAATATCAATTATATACAGCTCAACCCCCTTATAACGCTGTGCTTGGGGTCCAAAGAATCACATTGCGCTATAAGCGGGTCGCGTTAGAAATAATGTACAATTGTATACATTATACAATAAAGTATTTAAGATACCAATAATCGTGGTGTAAAGTAATCATAAATACGAAAATTGGGAGCCACGCTTGCGTCGCGCTATAAGCGGATTCACGTTGTAACGGATCGCGCTATAACGGGGTTGACCTGTATTAATAGGGGTTGAGCTGTATTAATTAGCACTTTAAAGTGTCAAGCACACTTTTTGTGTGATGGCAGGAACCTTTTTTTTTTTTTTTTTAAATCACGAATAAAGAACACATTCTTATCTGATGTTTGCTGGCTCTCCTGTCTCCTGCTTTGGGAAGGACGTTGAAAGCGGGATAACAATGTGTAATCTCACCATTGGGAGTGATTGAAAGTATTATTTAAGCCGCTTCGGACGCTGAGCATAACATTAGATTTTAAAATAAATGACTGCTGAAGATTTATATTTTCGTCAATTTTGGTGACACATCCAAGGTAGAATTTTTGGTTTTCTAAACCCGTGTGGCTTGTGGACCTATTATCTTCTGGGGGGATTGCGGCTTGCACTGGTTTGTACACTTTTATTAATGTGTTCCTTACGTGTTGTGGGAATTGGTTAAGCCAGGGGCGGCCAGCTCCGTTCCTCAAGGGCCACCGACTGGTCAGGTTTTCAGGATCTCCCTGCTTCTGCACAGGGGGCTCAATCAGTGGCTCAATCTTCGACTGCACCACCTGTGCTGAAGCAGGGATGGCCTCACAACCTGACCTGTTGGTGGCCCTCGAGGTCTGGAGTTGGCCGCCTCTGGTTTAAGGTATTAGTTTTATTTATTAGCTCCCACATTTCTGAAATTAGGAAAATCATTTCTAACCAGGCTGATACTTTTACAGTTTGATTGCGACAAATCTAATACCGAGTGCTTTTCCTGGTAATGTACAGGTTAATAAAAGCTTCAATTAGACTTAGAACTATGCAACTAATTTTGACAGATTTATTATAAATCATTCTTCCTGGTAATGCACAGGTTATTAAGAATTTATATTAGTGTTAGGTACCCTTGAGATGTGGTCTCCCGTGTAGGGGCTCAAGGGCCTACAACACTTTGGCCAAAGAGTTAAACTAAAAGACCATTTTATTCAAAAGATATCTATATACAGAGGTTGGCAAATCACCAAAAAATCTTCTCGCCGAACAAAAACAAATCTACTCGCCACCTAGTACCACACGTGGGCTGCTTGGGCCAATAGGAGCTCGCCACGAAGTTAAATCCACTCGCCCGGGGCGTGCAAATGTATAGGTTTGCCGAACACTGTCTATATATATATATATTTAGGCACTGTACCGTGTATAGGTGTCATTGGATCTGCACTGAACTCTGTCTGTGTTTCATATTCTGTCTCAGGCTGAGACTTTGTCAGAATTCATTGACCCTGGAAAGAAGATTCCCCAACCTCCAATAGCCAGTTATCCGACCGCGATCCTGTGTTAACTGCGACAGTTACCGCCAGACTTCAAACGCGCTTGGCAACATTTTTTTATGAATTTCTCGAAGGTTTCGCCTTTTTGCAAATAACCAAAAGGCTCAAAATGTTGCCACTTTCTCCAGATTTTCCCCACTTCTGCCAGAATGTTGTGGAAATGGCAATATACACATGCCATGTGCTCGGCATATTGACTTATAATGCTTAGAGAGATTTCTTTGGAGGCGAGCGTTGAAAATGGTTAACGTAATGCATTTGAGCAAAAATGTTGCACATCTATATTAGTGAACGTCTGCGATTAGGTGGTACACGCCGCATAACTACAGTATGTCATTATTATTTTCTTTCCCAACTGCAGTGCATCTCTTCCCCAAATTACAAGTGGAGACGCAGTTTCTGATAGGACTTGCAGTGCCGTAACAGATGGTTGAATTGTATTGTAAATAATGGCAATTGGGAATAAGGATTTCTCAAAACATCTGTCTGAGATTTTTACTTTTAAATCCCAATGCCTTTCTTCTCTTTAGTTATTTATTTTTGGAGTACCATTCAGTGCCAGTCCAAGTTCAGAGGCTTCATGAATTCTACCCATTGTAGACTTGTTCTGATCTCTAATTCATAGCCTGAAATACATTCAGTGGCAACTACTCTGCAATCCAGACAGCGATTTGACTGTGCAGTTGAACTTGAGGCCATAACTTCTTGACACTTAACACATTTTTTTTTTTTTGCCATATTTATTGAAAAAATATTATGTTCCCTTTCACACACGTCCTCCGCCCAAAGCAAATATCAAAAGTGAGAATCTTATTCTGAAAAACAAACATGAACTTGCCGAAAAAAGGGGGAAGAGATTCTTGAGTTCCCAGTCTTGCTCCATGAAGCTTGAAACGTGTAACAGACCTCCAGCGATTCTGACGAGTGGCCTGAAATGGGCTACATTTTATTCCAATAGCATCATTCTTACGGTTTTTGCCTGGCAAGGAAAAGTTGTTACTCGATATGTATTTACTTTTCGTGAATGGAACTGGTTGAAAGTTATCATGTTTTTTTCTTGTGGCATCAGTGCTGTGGTAATGTAGATATCTGAACTTTTGGGATCATATAGACAGCATGTTAAATCATCAAATCAAAGGAAAGCGGAATTTTCCACCCTTCTCCATTACAGAAAAAATGTGCACTCTACTGTGTGTGTGTGTGTGTGTGTGTGTGTGTGTGTGTGTGTGTGTGTGTGTGTGTGTGTGTGTGTGTGTGTGTGTGTGTGTGTGTGTGTGTGTGTGTGTGTGTGTGTGTGTGTGTGTTTACAAATTCTCACTGTATCCTGCTGGCCAGGTACGTGCTTTGGGATCCAAGAGAACGCTCCCCCTAAAACAATGTCAGCGGATCAAATCGAAATGCAGAATAGAAACTTCTAAAACCTGACTGTATAGACGTGTTGAAGCACAACGCCAGTATAAACTGACATGTTAGTGACAAGTGTCCTTAAACCAGTTCCATACATTTTCAGGCAACCAAGAAACAAAACCTTTTGGGATTCCTCTCCCCACTCCCCCTTTTAATATGGTTTCATAAACCAGTGGGTCTACTCTGCATTCACTATAGGAAGAGATCTTACTGAGGAGGTGAGGATAAGAAGAGGACAATATTGGGGTGAATCAATTTGGTCCTGATTCCTGCTTGAGAATCCAAGTCCCTTGTTACTCTTTAGTGGAATACTAAGCACTGCTATCTAATCTTTCCTTCTCGACTAATAGGCACCGCACTGCTGCCCTTCTGCATGTCCCTTTATCCTTCACAGTATAAGGCCAGGCATATTGTGAGTGCCAAAGGAATACACGACAGTCTGAGTTGATGACGCATTGTGTCCTTGATAAGTAAAGAAGTGATGGTCGGAAGCAGCTACTTCCCAGTACCTGTTCAGCTTCATCTTGCCCTTTCCATAAATAGACAATGAACTAGCACTAGTATTTAGGGAGAACGAGTGACCAAGTGATACAGATACTGTACTCTCTCCCAAGTCAACTCTTTGTTACCAGGTGACAGTAACAGACAAACATATTAGATTATAAGAAGACGGACATTCTGCTGTGGGCACTTTTAGAATTCTACATATTCTGTAGTCGAGAACAATTAACTCAACTTTCCTCAATAGGGTATTTGTAAGTCCTTTGTTTAACTCGTATACATTTATAGAAAAATATATATAAGTAATGCTGCATAACACTGCTGTTATGTATGTTATCATCAAGATATATTTTGTATAAAAAGGGATTGGAAAACACTATTGATAAGAATGGCAATGTTGGGATACTATGAGACCTCTGTTGGCTTGGTAGTAGGAAGCTGGGCATGGCTTATTTTCCTGCGAGTATGTTTCCTAATGGATAAGCTCTTTTTCTATATATTAATGGCAACACTTTGCAAGAAATAATAGCTGAGCATCTTGGTATGAACGTCTGCAGAATGATCCGGTGAGACCTTGTCGACCTGGTAACGGCGCATGGCGTCTCTTCCTGTGAGTTGGATTCGTAGTGAGTGAGCGGCGGTGGCAGAGGCCCCGCGCTCTTCCCCAAGGCATTTAAATTAAATGCCGGGGGATCGCGTGAGGCCTCTGCAACTTCCCTTACCTTGATTCAGCCGGCTTCGGGTGTGGCCATGGCAACACGACGTCAAATGACGCCGTGGGGTGACATGACGTCACATGACTCCACAGCATCATTTGACGCCACAACAAAGGTATGGGGGGGGGCACGAGCACTGGGGGGAGAGCAGGCAGGGGGGAGCAGCACTCTGGGGGGGAGAGCAGGCAGGGGGGCGCAGCACTCTGGGGGGGAGAGCAGACGGAGGCGCAGCACTGGGGGGGAGAGCAGGCAGGGGAGCGCAGACCTGGGGGGGAGCAGGCAGGGGGGCGCAGCACTGGGGGGAAAGCAGGCAGGGGGGCGCAGCACTGGGGGGGAGAGCAGGCAGGGGGCGCAGCACTGGGGGGGCGAGCAGGCAGGGGGCGCAGCACTGGGGGGGAGAGCAGGCAGGGGGCGCAGCACTGGGGGGGAGAGCGGGCAGGGGGCGCAGCACTGGGGGGGAGAGCAGGCAGGGGGGCGCAGCACTGGGGGGGGGGGGAGCAGGCAGGGGGCGCAGCACTGGGGGGGAGAGCGGGCAGGGGGGCGCAGCACTGGGGGGGAGAGCAGGCAGGGGGGCGCAGCACTGGGGGGAGAGCAGGCAGGGGGCGCAGCACTGGGGGGAGAGCAGGCAGGGGGGCGCAGCACTGGGGGGAAAGCAGGCAGGGGGCGCAGCACGGGGGGAGAGCAGGCAGGGGGCGCAGCACTGGGGGGGAGAGCAGGCAGGGGGCGCAGCACTGGGGGGGAGAGCGGGCAGGGGGCGCAGCACTGGGGGGGAGAGCAGGCAGGGGGGCACAGCACTGGGGGGGAGAGCAGGCAGGGGGCGCAGCACTGGGGGGGAGAGCAGGCAGGGGGGCGCAGCACTGTGGGGAGAGCAGGCAGGGGGCGCAGCACTGGGGGTCTATGTATCAAAAAAGCCAAAGCAGTAAATGAAAAGAAAAACAAAAAGTAACACAAGCCGCATGCTTACACCTGCGCCAATATGCAGATGTGACTCTGCCCTAACGCCTCCCACTCGCTCAATAAATCCCTCCTCCCGATGCAGATATAGCTGAATATAGAGACACTGGGATTCATGCGTAGAAGCTGCCTGGCACGGGTATTTCTCAGCGCCAGTTGTAACCAGATAACGAATTTGTGCCTAAATGTTAGCTTGGATACATATAGCTCACAGTCACACAGGCCTCCCCTTCAATATGCCACGAAGCTGCTCCTGCGTGATGGGGACCGGTCTGAGCTCAATTCAAATGAGGGTGAATGAGGCTTCTCTGGCATTCAGAAGCGACTTAACAACATTTTGAACATGAGCCAAAGTTGGTCCTGTTTTAGTGTGCATTCCCCCAAATAATTACACATCTATTTAACACACTTTTGTTTAGTGTGTGTGTGTGTGTGTGTGTGTGTGTGTGTGTGTGTGTGTGTGTGTGTGTGTGTGTGTGTGTGTGTGTGTGTGTGTGTGTGTGTGTGTGTGTGTGTACAGTTCAATCTGATGTAGATTATTTTTAACTTCCCACTCTTTAAGAAGGCTGCCTTCAGAAAGAGGAAAGGGTACAATGGTGGTAATTGGATTTGAAGTGCGTGAACATGGTAGGAATCCTGGTGTAACTCTGGCCCCAGAAATTAGATTAACATTTTAGTGGGCAAGGACTTGCCACTGAAACATATATGCAGGACGGCTGACCGCTTGTATGGGGCCCTGGGCAGATTGTAACATAGGGTCAACGGGTTTGTTGAGCGGGGGTGAGGCCCGGTCCTACAGCAAAGGTATGGGCCCAGCCAGACGATCATGGAAGCCGTGCCAGACTTTGGGTCGGCCCCTGCTTCCCGGAATCAGCCAGTCTGGCCCCCTGGTGCAGTCCGTCCTGGGACAGTTGTCCTGTCCTCCCCTTCAACCAAGCCCCCCACCCCATATTCTATGTACCCCTCATTGCTCGAGCTACCATGAGGAACATGTTTATTATTATCTTATTCATTGGTATCGTCGTATTTCAGCAACACTCAATTCAAAATAATATATCAAAGATTTATTCAAATCATAGAAAACAGAACGAAAAACGAAAATCCAATCCGCGTACAAGTCTTCTCATATCGGAGCAAACCAATAGGTAATATACATGCATGTTTTGCTTGTGGGATGCTGTGTCTAAGGCTGCGGCCAGGGTGACTGACGCTCAGCGGGCGCTCACGCTGGCCGTGATGAAACACATTGCAGCAATGTGTGTGGCCAGCGTGAGCGAGCGCCTGTGCATGCTCGGTGCTTAGCAGCTTGCCGAAGCAAGTACAATTGAATTTGCCTCTCGCTGGCGCATCACGTGAGCGGTTCGCCCAATGAGGGCTCCGTGATGTCATGGCCACGCCCCCCTACACGCCCTGCGCGTGCCTATCCGGCCACAAATCTCCCGACCAGCTCGCTCCCTGCCTGGCCGCAGCTGCAGAGAGGCTAAGGCTACGCTTATAGTGACGACATCACGTAAGCGGTTCGCCATTATTGGCTGATGTCATGCGGCGGCCACACACCAACACAAAATCCACTGACTTCAGCGATTTTGGTCGCCATGCCGCTGCGCAGCGCCGTCCCGCCCACTATCAGCACCCGCGATAGACTTAATGCCTTTGTTTGCGCGCTGCCCGCTGTCGCCGCTACTATAAGCGCAACCTAAAAGGAGGGGACTCATTTGGGGTGAGGGGGGGGGGTTATTGAAGAGCACACAAACAAATATTGTATTACTGCTTTCATTCCTCTTAGTTTTTCAAAACCCCTTTGGACTACGGGTGCTTTTTAAAGATAGCACCCATCCCATTAATGGGGTCAGGTCTAGGAACGCTTCAAACACTGCCCTACTGCCCTCCTTGTCCCTCTCTTTTGCAACACAAATGCAGTCAATTAGATTTTTTTTAAAAAAGGAAAAACAATAACAGGTGCAGCCATCTTAAATGTGACCCACACAAAATGTTTTTTTTTTGTCCCAAACCTTTACCCTAAAAACTACTGCAAATGACCTATTACCATAAACTGGGGATATTGAGGTTTCACGCGCATTTTTAATACCATTTGTAAGAAGTCTTAACCCTCTCACTGCTAGAAGGAGGGGGGGGGGGCGGTTCCTGCAATATATAGTGGAAAGTGTGTTGCAGGCCCCTCTGGCAGCATTAGGGTTAAAACCTATTGGTCCTATTTCCACGAGAGCAGTGAGAGTCCGTCCCCGCTGCACGAACGTTTGAAGCAGGATCTGACAGATTAGCACGCTCACCCAAGTTGAAGGCTGCCAGCGCAAGTCAATAGGTATTGATCATTCATAAACGCTGGCTGATCTTCAGGAGGTATAACAGGTGCAGGAGATCCATGCGGAGTCAGCCTTACGCCATCGTGAGAACAGATGTGGTTTTGTCTTCGCAACCCTGCCTTTTATTTTTAGCTGTTGACAGAGCGAGCACACGAGGGGCACCTGGCTTCCCGTCACTGCAGGCATAGCCTGGACCCACAGGCTTCCTCTTCACTGGGCTTATAACCTTCGCTGGCACTACAGTGACGTGGCGTACACGTGGTATTTTGGGGGTGCGCTGGACCACGTAATTCTGTTTTCAAATAGTTTGAAGTCTGTGAAGCTGCTGATGCTTGAAAGGAGGGCGAAACATTACAAATGTGTAGCTGCTGTGCAGTAATGGAAGCGCGACCGGTCCTCAGACTTCTGTCCAGGGGCGGCCAACTCCAGTCATCAAGGGCCACGAACGGGTCAGGTTTTTAGGATATCAGCTTCAGCACAGGTGGTGCAGTCAGAATGATTGAGCCACCTGTGCTGAAGCAGGGATATCCTGAAAACCTGACCTGTTGGAGGCCCTTGAGGACTGGAGTTGGCCACCCCTACTTTAATCTCTCACTAGGCTTCCCATGGCTAAACCTGGTCACATGCATGACATACACTGTTATACATAGACCTTGGAATATATGTATGTATGTATGTATGTATAAATAAATAGTAGCACCAAAGATAATAAAATGTCTTTACCTGGTTAAAAAATTAAATAGTGGTAAACGGCGATAATAAAAATCAGATAATAGCTAATAATCCTCAAATTGTACCAGTAGCAATGTGAGGAAAAAATACAATAGTAGTAACAATGATATTAAATCAATACAATCAGATTAGATATTGACAAACATCAGTAAACAACATGTAACACACATAGAACCAGTCCCCAGGCGAGTCCTCATCTGGGGACAGGTTCTGTGTGTGTTACATGTTATTTGTTGATGATTGTCAATATCTAATCTGAACCACATCCTACGGGTAAACCTAGTAGGGGAAAGAAGAAAAAGAGAGTGCATGCCCCATAGTGTAAACTGTAACATTTAATGTAGGGGAAGGACAAGGGGGAAACAGGTTCCCTCACAAAGGTAGAAAGATGAAAAGCTTTTGTGAATAAATAGCACCGCCTCCAGATTCACTCGGCGCTTGAATAAGTCCTCTGCATGATATTGCTGCGTTGATGTAATTCAAAATCTGCTGGCGAACCAAACGGCAGGTCAGATCCGTGATGTGTAGCAAGTTTAAAATCTCGCGGCCTCACTGCTGCACTGGACACAATCCGGCCTGACCGCGTCCTGCGTAATGACGTAGTGCCACTCGATCAGTCCTAACGCGTTTCGTCGCTCAGGGGCGACTTCATCAGAGGATGAACACACAATATCGGGCAGAGGACTTATTTGAGTGCCGTGTGAATCTGGAGGCGGTGATATCTATTCACAAACGCTTTTCCTCTGTCTACCTTTGTGAGGGAACCTGTTTCCCCCATTTTCCTTCCCCTACATTAAATGTTATAGTTTACACCAGGGAAGCACAAACTTTTTGTGCTGCGCCCCCTGTCTTCCCTGCTGCGTCACCTGCGCCCCCCTCCTCCCTACCTTAGAGCTGCGTCAAATGACGCTACGGGGTCATGTGAAGTCACGCCATGTGACGTACAGCGTCATTTGACGCGTGTCACATCACATGACCTCGCCGCGTTGCCATCGCTACGTGTCACGGAGCGGCTGAATCTGGGTAAGTAAAGTGTTGCAGAGGCCTCACGCGATCCCCCTGCATTTAATTTAAATGCCATGGGGAAGAGGGCGGTACCTCTGCAACGGCCTGCGCCCTGCCAGCAAAATCTCCCGCCCCCCCAGTTTGCGCACCCCTGGTTTATAGTGCTCCATCTCCTTAATCACTATAGTGGGAGTGTGTGTGCTTTTACTGAAGATATCTAAAACCAAGGAGCCTTGGCTGACTGTCACTGTACGTATGGTGAGGGAGCTTGGGGAGGAAGGGGAGACTATAGAAAGTACAGACATGGCAGTGAGTGTGGAGGAATGGCAGTGATGCTGAGAATATATGGGCGCCGGATGGTAAGAGTGACAGCAGGGTCACGGTTATGATGGGATGTGTAAGAGTATCTACTTTGGCCTCCTCTCCCGTATTGCACAACGGAATATGATGGCGCCATCTGAATGATAATAAAAATAAATCTCTTATCCTTAGTCCTCGTGGTACTAAGTGCATAGCACAGCTGTATTCCCACTGCTAATCAGTTACTGATAGCTGACATTTATTTCTTGGTTCACATGGACTGTTGAAATCCATGAGCTCTTTTTAGAAGAGAGCCGTCTCCATCCAAAGTATGCATAGCAAAGTATTATTAGAGTGGACATGACAGTGGTTGTAATTGCACACTGCTTTCCTTAACGACCGTTCCTAACAACAGCTTACACATAAGGATGGGTTTCTTAAAAATAAATTAAAAACGAAATACTGTACACATCTCTCTGCTCACTGATGCGCGAGTTGAGCGGTTATGGAAGGGGACACACGAACCCACCGACGGTAGAAATAATACCACGCCATTATCTAGAAGGGGATCGTAAAAATATTTTGCACATTCTCGGGACGCAGATCAACTGAAGATTAGCGGCAACTGAATACTTGCAACAAAAAAAGAACAAATGTGATTTTTGTTTTTGTTATAGTCCATTGCATTGTATTTTAAACAAGTTACAAGTTAGTACTGCCCATGAAGTGAAGAGTGGTGGTACTAAGATGCATTTAGTGCTGTTTTTCGTGTCTAAATGACACGTTGATTTCCATAGTAATTACTTGTAATAGCTTTTACTTACGCTGCAGGAAGTGTAGAGCTAAATAGGATCTTATAAAACGCCCTCTATTTGCCGGCTTGATGGCGGTGCCATCGGTGCGACTGCACCGGGCTCCGCGCATGCAGAGACCCTGCGTTCTCCCCCGGGACCCCACCTGTGGAGCGCCGGTGCTGGAGGTAGCCCACACAGGCGGCGATCACATAAGCCGGGTCCAACTTCCGTGTCAAGACCCCTCCTCCCCCTCAGGGGATCTCCCTCCGAAGGCTCCAGGGAGTGTAGGAGGCCCCCGCTCTCCGTTTGCCGCAGGGCCCCACCATTTTCCAAGCCGGTTCTGAGTTGGACTTTTGTTGTAACGGTTTGACTACTTTTTTTTAGAAGATGCGTGATCCGTGCGTGGGGCAAAGTGACGCGTGGGACAACCTGCCATCCGCTGCAATCGTTTTATCAGCCCAGCTTCCAGCACTGAAGGGGTTAATGAGGAAACGAGAAAACCCCAGGGACAGCGACGCGACCAAGATGTTCTGCTTTTTACAAGTTGTATGCAATGTTCCAAATGTAAAGCCATGGCGAATTGTGTGTCCACGGCGTGGTAACAAAAAGACCCCTGGCAAAAAGACCCCTGGCATGTCTGTTTCCCTTCTGAAGAAGGAAAGGCAAAGCAAAAGTTGGGAGAGGTTCAAAATCCTGTTTCCTGCAGCTTGCTGAGCCAAATGATGTCCTTGTGTCCTTTAGATGGTTAGATGGTAAGCTCTTTAGACCAGGACACTTTAAGTGGGATCTAAGAGTTTAGCGTATTACCCCCAAGTAAAAGGCTCTTTGTAACTTGCAACAGGTGCACAGGACTCACGGAGACAGTCTTACTGGGCACTATCACGGAAACAGATGTGCTTTTGTCTTAAAAATTCTCTTATTTTTAGCAAGCAAAGAAAGGAAAAAATGTTTTTTCTTCACACCGTTGTATTCCGTTTTAAACTTGCTGCAGCGTCAAATATAAGAAGCTTATTACAGGCATACCCCGCATTAACGTACGCAATGGGACCGGAGCATGTATGTAAAGTGAAAATGTACTTAAAGTGAAGCACTCCCTTTTTTCCACTTATCAATGCATGTACTGTACTGCAATCATCATATACGTGCATAACTGATGTAAATAACGCATTTGTAACAGGCTCTATAGTCTCCCCGCTTGCGCACAGCTTCAGTACAGGTAGGGAGCCGGTATTGCTGTTCAGGACGTGCTGACAGGCGCATGCGGGAGCTGCTGTTTTCCTATTGGGCGATATGTCCTTACTCGTGAGTGTACTTAAAGTGAGTGTCCTTAAAGCGGGTTATGCCTGTAAACAGCTTCCTTACCTTTAAAGCAAGAAAACATGAAATTTTTTATAAATCAGTTCTATAGTATTTTTTTTTTTATTATTATTCAATTCCATGTTATTTGTAATGAGTTTTAAAGCATCTTTTGATTTCTATAGCAGGTTTTACACCACCTCCCCAGCAGTGCAAGTATTTTGCCACTTTTTCCTGTTTGTGATAATTTGTTACCAATGTTCCCAGCAGTTTGAGCTGCAAACTGTAATAATTGTTCATGTTACCTTAGTAGCTGCTGAGTTCCACTGATTGAAGGATTGATTGGAACGGGAAGGCAGCCATTTAATTAGGCACACAATCAGGATTTATAACAGGAGCACCAGCTCAGGTACGAATGTAGAATTATACATTTATTACCCAAGTGTATACCCTTGGGTAATAAATATAAAAGAAACAAGTCTACACCAATGTGGCAACATAAACAAGTAGGGGAGGAAATGGAAAAGAAGAGACAGGCATTTAGATTCTTAAAGTCAGAAGGGACGGAGACATTGTATCAGAATTATAAGGAATGTAACAAAAATTGCAAAAAGTGCAATCAAATTAGCAAAAATGTTAAATAAAAAAAAGATTGCAATAGAAAGTAAGATCAACCTTAACAAGTTATTTATTTACCTTAATAACAAAAAAATTTAGAAAAGGACCCTTTCAGTGTGAGATGACCCGGCAAATTATTGGAGATAAGGAAAATAAAGAGGTATTAAACAAATTGTTTGCCTCTGTATTTACCAGGGAAGAATCAATTGCAATAATAGTTCTGCAGGAGGAAGTCATAACCTCTATATTAACGAGCAATTGGCTAACTCAGTAAGAAGTTCATAGGCGGCTTGATAAAATGAAAGTAAATAAGGCACCTGGCCCCGATGGCATACATCCAAGAGTTATTAAGGAGCTAAGTTCAGTAATAGCCAAACAATTACATTTAATATTAGAGGAGTCCATTTCCACAGGCTCAGTACCACAAGATTGGCATAAAGCAGATGTGGTGCCTATATTTACAAAGGGAGCTAGATCACAACTGGGGAATTACAGACCTGTAAGCCTGACATCAATAGTGGGGAAACTACTTGAAGGTTTAATACGGGATAATATTCAGGAATACCTAATGGAAAACAAAATTATTAGTAATAGTCAGTATGGATTTATGAAGGATAGGTCATGCCAATCTAACTTTATTAGTTTCTTTGAGGAGGTAAGTTGGAATTTAGACCAGGGTAATGCAGTTGACGTGGTTTACTTAGATTTTGCAAAGGCTTTTGATACGGCTCCACACGAGGTTAGTGTACAAAATAAAGCAAATTGGACTTGTTAATAATAATAATATTTGTATCTGGATTGAAAACTGGTTGAAGGCTAGACAACAGAGATGTCGTAAATTGAACTTTTACAGGTTGAGATAAAGTTGTGAGTGGAGTACCTCAGGGATCGGTACTGGGACCCCTGCTTTTTAACTTGTTTATTAATGACCTTGAAGTTGGCTTAGAGAGCAAAGTCTCCATCTTTGCTGATGATGCTAAATTGTGGAAGGTAGTAGAATCAGAGCAGGATGTAATTTCTCTCCAGAAGGACTTGGATAGACTGGAAACTTGGACAGGTAAATGTCAGATGAGTTTAATACAGATAAATGTAAGGTTATGTATTTGAGAAACAAAAATAAACAGACAATTTACAAATTAAATGGGGATAAATTGGGGGAATCCTTGATGGTGAAGGATTTAGGAGTGCTTGTAGACAGGCAATGGATGGAAGGGAAGTAAACATAATTATGCCCTTTTACAAAGTATTAGTAAGACCACACCTTGAATATGGAGGACAATTTTGGGCACCACTTCATAGAAAAGGACATTATGGAACTAGAGAGAGTGCAGAGAAGAGCCACCAAATTAATAAAGGGGATGGATAATCTGATTTATGAGGAGAAGCTAGCTACATACTTGTTTGCATTAGAAAAGGGGATATGATAACTATATACAAATATATTTGGGGACAATACAAGGAGCTTTGAAAAGAACTATTCATCCTACGGGCAGAACAAAGAGCACAGGGCCATCCCTTAAGGTTGGAGGAAAGGAGATTTCACCAGCAACAAAGAAAATGGTTCTTTAAAGTAAGTGCAGTTAAAATGTGGAATTCATTACCCATGGAGACTGCGATGGCAGATACAATAGATATGTTCAAAAAAAGGTTGGACATCTTTTTAGAAAGGAAAGGTATACAGGGATATACCAAATAAGTAAACATGGGAAGAATGTTGATCCAGGGAGTAATCCGATTGCCAAATCTTGGAGTCGGGAAGGAATTTATTTTTCCCCTTATGAGATTTCATTGGATGATATGTCACTGGGGTTTTTTGTTTGCCTTCCTCTGGATCAATATACTGTAAGCAGGGATATAGGCTAAAGTATCTGTCGTTTAAATTTAGCATAGGTTGAACTGGATGGACACGTGTTTTTTTTCAACCTCATCTATTATGTAACTACTATGTAACTATGTAACTACTATTTAACATTGCCACATGCTTTACATAGAAGAAAATAAGAAGTGTGATTCAGTATTTGTTCTGTAACACAGATAGTTATACATGGAGGGTTATACTGCTTGAGCTCTGGAAGAGTTTTTCAACGCTAATAAAAAAGGTGGAGCAATTTACGGAGATGCAAAATTTGTGTCCGCCGTGTAATTCTTTCTATTGATAATTCCCAAATTGCAATCTAATGCACAGCTAGCAAGAGAGAAGCAGAAGACCATGACACTGCGACAGGATAAAAATGCTTATGTTATGATCTACGTAAATGTGCAGGGTTTTATTCTCGAGTTTAATTTTCTGGTTCACATATAGTGATCGCATTGCTAGCTGCTCTGGAACTAATAACAAAACTGTGTGGGTTTAGACGAGCATTTTTTTATGTATGTATAGGTATATCTTTATTTATATAGCGCCATTCATGTGCATAGCGCTTCACAGCAGTAATACACGTGACATGATCATATAAATAACAAAAACTACAAATAACATCATGGGAAGAAGTGCTTTCAGACATAAAAGTGGCATTTGGGAAAATGAGTCCCTGTCCCGAAGAGCTTACAATCTAATTGGTACGTAAGAGGAACGTACAGAGACAGTAGGAGGGAGTTCTGATAACTGCGTCTGCAGGGGGCCAAGGTTTAGTTAAGAGGTGTATAGTATCAACCAAGGAGCTACTCATATGCTTCGTTAAAGATGTGTGTTTTAAGATGGGTCTTAAAGGTGGATAGAGAGGGTGCTAGTCGGGTATTGAGGGGAAGGGCATTCCAAAGGTGTGGGGCAGTCAGTGAGAAATGTTTAAGGTGGGAGAGGGCTATAGGCACAAAAGGGGTAGAGAGAAGATATCCTTGAACAGAACGCAAGAGTCGGGTTGGTGTATAGCAAGAAATTAGGGCTGAGATGTATGGAGGCGCAGAAGAGTGTAAAGCTTTAAAAGTGAGGCGGAGAATTGAGTGTTTGATACGGGATTTGATAGGAAGCCAGGAGAGGGATTTCAGGAGGGGAGATGCTGAGACAGATTTAGGAAAGAGTAGCGTGACTCTGGCAGCAGCGTTAAAGATAGATTGTAGGGGAGACAGGTGAGAGGCAGGAAGGCCGGACAGCAAGAGGTTACAGTAATCGAGATGGGAGAGAATGAGGGCCTGTGTCCGTTTTAGCAGTCGAGCAACAGACTGTACATTACTAGTGGGCTGGAGCAGCCTGCCGACCGTCTTTCACGCTCTTTGTTAGAGATGTGTTACATTGATGCCAAAAATTGCGGTACAAGAAAATCTTCGCCTTAAATGTGCATGGCCACATGGCCACATGGCCCTGGGTGTTGGGCCATTTTCGGGAACTTTGGGCCAAATTGCCCTTTGGCAAAAATGTCACCAAAAATGTAACATTTACAGAAATGTCCTGATAAAATGTTGTGGGCCTAGGGTTGCCAGGTGTCCGGTTTTCACCCGGACAGGCCGGTAATTCCGTTGCCTGTCCGGTATAAAATCGGAGGTAATACCGGACACCTGTGTGTCCGGTATTACCATATATGCGGAGATGTAAGCGTGAGGGTGGCGCGAGGGCAGGCAGTGCTAAGACTGGGGGCGGGCAGGAGCACTTGTGAGTCTGTGCAGCCTGTCCCTGATTGGAGGAGCGGAGAGCCAATCAGAATACAGTGGGGGCGGAGCCTACACCCCGGCGGCCCAGAGAAGTCTGTCCTTCCTGGCAGTAAGATAAGGACACAGATTGGGGCTTGGGGAGCCAGGGTGAGAGGATGGGGGGGAGTAGCCAGGGTGAGAGGATGGGGGGGAGCCAGGGTGAGAGGATGGGGGGGAGCCAGGGTGAGAGGATGGGGGGGAGCCAGGGTGAGAGGATGGGGGGGGAGCCAGGGTGAGAGGATGGGGGGGGAGCCAGGGTGAGAGGATGGGGGGGGAGCCAGGGTGAGAGGATGGGGGGGGGGAGCCAGGGTGAGAGGATGGGGGGGGAGCCAGGGTGAGAGGATAGGGGGGAGCCAGGGTGAGAGGATGGGGAGGAGCCATGGTGAGAGGATGGGTGGGGGGAGCCAGGGTGAGAGGATGGGGGGGGGGAGCCAGGGTGAGAGGATGGGGGGGAGCCAGGGTGAGAGGATGGGGGGGGGAGCCAGGGTGAGAGGATGGGGGAAGCCAGGGTGAGAGGATGGGGGGGGAGCCAGGGTGAGAGGATGGGGGGGGGAGCCAGGGTGAGAGGATGGGGGGAGCCAGGGTGAGAGGATGGGGGGGAGACAGGGTAAGAGGATGGGGGGGAGCCAAGGTAAGAGGATGGAAGGGGCAGGATGAGATGATGGGGGGCGATGGTGAGATGATGGGGGGGCGATGGTGAGATGATGAGGGGGGGCGATGGTGAGATGATGAGGGGGGGCAGGGTGAGAGGATGGGGGGCAGGGTGAGATGGTGACAGGATGGGAGCAGGGTGAGATGGTGACAGGATGGGGGTGGGGAGAGCCAGGGTGAGAGGATGGGGGGGAGCCAGGGTGAGAGGATGGGGGAGAGCCAGGGTGAGAGGATGGGGGGGAGCCAGGGTGAGAGGATGGGGGGAGCCAGGGTGAGATGATGGAAGGGGCAGGGTGAGATGGTGACAGGATGGGGGTGGGGAGAGCCAGGGTGAGAGGATGGGGGGGCCAGGGTGAGATGGTGACAGGATGGGGGTGGGGAGAGCCAGGGTGACCGGATGGGGGGGCAGGGTGAGATGGTGACAGGATGGGGGGCAGGGTGAGATGGTGACAGGATGGGGGTGGGGAGAGCCAGGGTGAGAGGACGGGGGGGCAGGGTGAGATGGTGACAGGATGGGGGTGGGGAGACCCGGGGTGACAGGATGGGGTTGCAGGGTGAGATGGTGACAGGATGGGGGGGGGCAGGTTGAGATGGTGACAGGATGGGGGGCCAGGGTGAGATGGTGACAGGATGGGGGTGGTGAGAGGATGGGGGGGCTGGGGTGAGAGGGTGAGAGGATGGGGGGGGGGGGTCAGGGTGAGAAGATGATGATGATGATGGGGGGAATAAGATGATAATGGGGGGGGGGGATGAGATGGTGATGGGGGCCAGCCTGGGGAGACGAGATCATGATGATGGGGGATATTATAAATGTATTGGGGAGGTGGGGGTATATTTATATGTATTGTGGAGGTGGGGGTGTATTTTATATGTATTGTGGAGGTGGGGTATATTTTATATGTATTGGGGAGGTGGGGGTATATTTTATATGTATTGTGGAGGTGGGGGTATTTTTAAAATGTATTTAGGGGGAGGTGGGGGTATTTTAAAATGTATTTAGGGGGAGGTGGGGTATTTTTAAATGTATTTAGGGGGAGGTGGGGGTATTTTTAAATGTATTTAGGGGAGGTGGGGGTATTTTTAAATGTATTTAGGGGGAGGTGGGGGTATTTTTAAATGTATTTAGGGGGAGGTGGGAGTATTTTTAAATGTATTTGGGGAGCTTGGGGGTATTTTTTATATGTGTTGGGGGGGGGGGGAGGGGTGGTGTCCAGTATTTTTGGACAAGCCACCTGGCAACCCCATGTGGGGCACGTTTGAAGACATTCACAAATCTCCACTCTCTACATCCGGGACCGCCAAATCCAGTCCTCAAAGGCTACCAACAGGTCCGGTTTTCAGGATATTCCTGCTTCAGGAATCAATGGCTAAAATAATGGCTCAGTCTTCGACTGCTTCAGCACAGGTGGCTCAGTCTTTGACTGAGCAACTGATTGAGCCTGCTTTGCTGAAGCAGGAATATCCTGACAACCTGACCTGTTGGTGGCCCTTGAAGACTGGAGTTGGCCGCCCTGCTCCACATTGTATTTCATAATAACAGTTGTTAGAACATATCTACTGTACATGTGATGTGATGCTAGGCCCGTTCCAGGACACCACTGTACATGTGATGTGATGCTAGGCCCGTTCCAGGACACTACTGTACATGTGATGTGATGCTAGATCCGTTCCAGGATACTACTGTACATGTGATGTGATGCTAGGCCCGTTCCAGGACACTACTGTACATGTGATGTGATGCTAGATCCGTTCCAGGACACTACTGTACATGTGATGTGATGCTAGACCCGTTCCAGGACACCACTGTACATGTGATGTGATGCTAGGCCCGTTCCAGGATACTACTGTACATGTGATGTGATGCTAGGCCCGTTCCAGGACACTACTGTACATGTGATGTGATGCTAGATCCGTTCCAGGACACTACTGTACATGTGATGTGATGCTAGATCCGTTCCAGGATACTACTGTACATGTGATGTGATGCTAGGCCCGTTCCAGGACACCACTGTACATGTGATGTGATGCTAGGCCCGTTCCAGGATACTACTGTACATGTGATGTGATGCTAGGCCCGTTCCAGGACACTACTGTACATGTGATGTGATGCTAGATCCGTTCCAGGACACTACTGTACATGTGATGTGATGCTAGATCCGTTCCAGGACACTACTGTACATGTGATGTGATGCTAGATCCGTTCCAGGACACTACTGTACATGTGATGTGATGCTAGATCCGTTCCAGGACACTACTGTACATGTGATGTGATGCTAGATCCGTTCCAGGACACTACTGTACATGTGATGTGATGCTAGGCCCGTTCCAGGACACTACTGTACATGTGATGTGATGCTAGATCCGTTCCAGGACACTACTGTACATGTGATGTGATGCTAGATCCGTTCCAGGACACTACTGTACATGTGATGTGATGCTAGATCCGTTCCAGGACACTACTGTACATGTGATGTGATGCTAGATCCGTTCCAGGACACTACTGTACATGTGATGTGATGCTAGATCCGTTCCAGGACACTACTGTACATGTGATGTGATGCTAGGCCCGTTCCAGGACACTACTGTACATGTGATGTGATGCTAGATCCGTTCCAGGACACCACTGTACATGTGATGTGATGCTAGGCCCGTTCCAGGACACCACTGTACATGTGATGTGATGTTAGATCCGTTCCAGGACACTACTGTACATGTGATGTGATGCTAGGCCCGTTCCAGGACACTACTGTACATGTGATGTGATGCTAGACCCGTTCCAGGACACCACTGTACATGTGATGTGATGCTAGATCCGTTCCAGGACACTACTGTACATGTGATGTGATGCTAGATCCGTTCCAGGACACTACTGTACATGTGATGTGATGATAGATCCGTTCCAGGACACTACTGTACATGTGATGTGATGTTAGATCCGTTCCAGGACACTACTGTACATGTGATGTGATGCTAGATCCGTTCCAGGACACTACTGTACATGTGATGTGATGCTAGACCCGTTCCAGGATACTACTGTACATGTGATGTGATGCTAGGCCCGTTCCAGGATACTACTGTACATGTGATGTGATGCTAGGCCCGTTCCAGGACACTACTGTACATGTGATGTGATGCTAGATCCGTTCCAGGACACTACTGTACATGTGATGTGATGCTAGATCCGTTCCAGGACACCACTGTACATGTGATGTGATGCTAGATCCGTTCCAGGACACTACTGTACATGTGATGTGATGCTAGACCCGTTCCAGGACACTACTGTACATGTGATGTGATGCTAGGCCCGTTCCAGGACACTACTGTACATGTGATGTGATGCTAGATCCGTTCCAGGACACTACTGTACATGTGATGTGATGCTAGATCCGTTCCAGGACACCACTGTACATGTGATGTGATGCTAGGCCCGTTCCAGGACACCACTGTACATGTGATGTGATGCTAGGCCCGTTCCAGGACACTACTGTACATGTGATGTGATGCTAGATCCGTTCCAGGACACTACTGTACATGTGATGTGATGCTAGATCCGTTCCAGGACACTACTGTACATGTGATGTGATGCTAGATCCGTTCCAGGATACTACTGTACATGTGATGTGATGCTAGATCCGTTCCAGGATACTACTGTACATGTGATGTGATGCTAGGCCCGTTCCAGGACACCACTGTACATGTGATGTGATGCTAGGCCCGTTCAAGGACACCACTGTACATGTGATGTGATGCTAGATCCGTTCAAGGACACCACTGTACATGTGATGTGATGCTAGGCCCGTTCCAGGACACCACTGTACATGTGATGTGATGCTAGATCCGTTCCAGGACACTACTGTACATGTGATGTGATGCTAGGCCCGTTCCAGGACACTACTGTACATGTGATGTGATGCTAGATCCGTTCCAGGACACTACTGTACATGTGATGTGATGCTAGATCCGTTCCAGGACACTACTGTACATGTGATGTGATGCTAGATCCGTTCCAGGACACTACTGTACATGTGATGTGATGCTAGATCCGTTCCAGGACACTACTGTACATGTGATGTGATGCTAGATCCGTTCCAGGACACTACTGTACATGTGATGTGATGCTAGGCCCGTTCCAGGACACTACTGTACATGTGATGTGATGCTAGATCCGTTCCAGGACACTACTGTACATGTGATGTGATGCTAGATCCGTTCCAGGACACTACTGTACATGTGATGTGATGCTAGATCCGTTCCAGGACACCACTGTACATGTGATGTGATGCTAGATCCGTTCCAGGACACTACTGTACATGTGATGTGATGCTAGATCCGTTCCAGGACACTACTGTACATGTGATGTGATGCTAGGCCCGTTCCAGGACACTACTGTACATGTGATGTGATGCTAGGCCCGTTCCAGGACACTACTGTACATGTGATGTGATGCTAGATCCGTTCCAGGACACTACTGTACATGTGATGTGATGCTAGATCCGTTCCAGGACACTACTGTACATGTGATGTGATGCTAGGCCCGTTCCAGGACACTACTGTACATGTGATGTGATGCTAGACCCGTTCCAGGACACTACTGTACATGTGATGTGATGCTAGACCCGTTCCAGGACACTACTGTACATGTGATGTGATGATAGATCCGTTCCAGGACACTACTGTACATGTGATGTGATGTTAGATCCGTTCCAGGACACTACTGTACATGTGATGTGATGCTAGATCCGTTCCAGGACACTACTGTACATGTGATGTGATGCTAGACCCGTTCCAGGATACTACTGTACATGTGATGTGATGCTAGGCCCGTTCCAGGATACTACTGTACATGTGATGTGATGCTAGGCCCGTTCCAGGACACTACTGTACATGTGATGTGATGCTAGATCCGTTCCAGGACACTACTGTACATGTGATGTGATGCTAGATCCGTTCCAGGACACCACTGTACATGTGATGTGATGCTAGATCCGTTCCAGGACACTACTGTACATGTGATGTGATGCTAGACCCGTTCCAGGACACTACTGTACATGTGATGTGATGCTAGGCCCGTTCCAGGACACTACTGTACATGTGATGTGATGCTAGATCCGTTCCAGGACACTACTGTACATGTGATGTGATGCTAGATCCGTTCCAGGACACCACTGTACATGTGATGTGATGCTAGGCCCGTTCCAGGACACCACTGTACATGTGATGTGATGCTAGGCCCGTTCCAGGACACTACTGTACATGTGATGTGATGCTAGATCCGTTCCAGGACACTACTGTACATGTGATGTGATGCTAGATCCGTTCCAGGACACTACTGTACATGTGATGTGATGCTAGATCCGTTCCAGGATACTACTGTACATGTGATGTGATGCTAGATCCGTTCCAGGATACTACTGTACATGTGATGTGATGCTAGGCCCGTTCCAGGACACCACTGTACATGTGATGTGATGCTAGGCCCGTTCAAGGACACCACTGTACATGTGATGTGATGCTAGATCCGTTCAAGGACACCACTGTACATGTGATGTGATGCTAGGCCCGTTCCAGGACACCACTGTACATGTGATGTGATGCTAGATCCGTTCCAGGACACTACTGTACATGTGATGTGATGCTAGGCCCGTTCCAGGACACTACTGTACATGTGATGTGATGCTAGATCCGTTCCAGGACACTACTGTACATGTGATGTGATGCTAGATCCGTTCCAGGACACTACTGTACATGTGATGTGATGCTAGATCCGTTCCAGGACACTACTGTACATGTGATGTGATGCTAGATCCGTTCCAGGACACTACTGTACATGTGATGTGATGCTAGATCCGTTCCAGGACACTACTGTACATGTGATGTGATGCTAGGCCCGTTCCAGGACACTACTGTACATGTGATGTGATGCTAGATCCGTTCCAGGACACTACTGTACATGTGATGTGATGCTAGATCCGTTCCAGGACACTACTGTACATGTGATGTGATGCTAGATCCGTTCCAGGACACCACTGTACATGTGATGTGATGCTAGATCCGTTCCAGGACACTACTGTACATGTGATGTGATGCTAGATCCGTTCCAGGACACTACTGTACATGTGATGTGATGCTAGGCCCGTTCCAGGACACTACTGTACATGTGATGTGATGCTAGGCCCGTTCCAGGACACTACTGTACATGTGATGTGATGCTAGATCCGTTCCAGGACACTACTGTACATGTGATGTGATGCTAGATCCGTTCCAGGACACTACTGTACATGTGATGTGATGCTAGGCCCGTTCCAGGACACTACTGTACATGTGATGTGATGCTAGACCCGTTCCAGGACACTACTGTACATGTGATGTGATGCTAGACCCGTTCCAGGACACCACTGTACATGTGATGTGATGCT
Source organism: Ascaphus truei (assembly GCF_040206685.1). Lineage (NCBI taxonomy): Eukaryota > Metazoa > Chordata > Amphibia > Anura > Ascaphidae > Ascaphus > Ascaphus truei. The sequence continues at coordinate 33,661,290 of NC_134483.1, forward strand.
AGGCCCGTTCCAGGACACCACTGTACATGTGATGTGATGCTAGGCCCGTTCCAGGATACTACTGTACATGTGATGTGATGCTAGATCCGTTCCAGGACACTACTGTACATGTGATGTGATGCTAGATCCGTTCCAGGACACTACTGTACATGTGATGTGATGCTAGGCCCGTTCCAGGACACCACTGTACATGTGATGTGATGCTAGATCCGTTCCAGGATACTACTGTACATGTGATGTGATGCTAGATCCGTTCCAGGATACTACTGTACATGTGATGTGATGCTAGATCCGTTCCAGGACACTACTGTACATGTGATGTGATGCTAGATCCGTTCCAGGACACTACTGTACATGTGATGTGATGCTAGATCCGTTCCAGGACACTACTGTACATGTGATGTGATGCTAGATCCGTTCCAGGACACCACTGTACATGTGATGTGATGCTAGATCCGTTCCAGGACACTACTGTACATGTGATGTGATGCTAGGCCCGTTCCAGGACACCACTGTACATGTGATGTGATGCTAGATCCGTTCCAGGATACTACTGTACATGTGATGTGATGCTAGATCCGTTCCAGGATACTACTGTACATGTGATGTGATGCTAGATCCGTTCCAGGACACTACTGTACATGTGATGTGATGCTAGATCCGTTCCAGGACACTACTGTACATGTGATGTGATGCTAGGCCCGTTCCAGGACACCACTGTACATGTGATGTGATGCTAGATCCGTTCCAGGATACTACTGTACATGTGATGTGATGCTAGATCCGTTCCAGGACACTACTGTACATGTGATGTGATGCTAGATCCGTTCCAGGACACTACTGTACATGTGATGTGATGCTAGGCCCGTTCCAGGACACTACTGTACATGTGATGTGATGCTAGGCCCGTTCCAGGACACTACTGTACATGTGATGTGATGCTAGATCCGTTCCAGGATACCACTGTACATGTGATGTGATGCTAGATCCGTTCCAGGACACCACTGTACATGTGATGCTAGGCCCGTTCCAGGACACCACTGTACATGTGATGTGATGCTAGGCCCGTTCCAGGACACTACTGTACATGTGATGTGATGCTATGCCCGTTCCAGGACACTACTGTACATGTGATGTGATGCTAGATCCGTTCCAGGACACCACTGTACATGTGATGTGATGCTAGGCCCGTTCCAGGACACTACTGTACATGTGATGTGATGCTAGATCCGTTCCAGGACACTACTGTACATGTGATGTGATGCTAGATCCGTTCCAGGACACTACTGTACATGTGATGTGATGCTAGATCCGTTCCAGGACACTACTGTACATGTGATGTGATGCTAGATCCGTTCCAGGACACCACTGTACATGTGATGTGATGCTAGGCCCGTTCCAGGATACTACTGTACATGTGATGTGATGCTAGGCCCGTTCCAGGACACTACTGTACATGTGATGTGATGATAGATCCGTTCCAGGACACTACTGTACATGTGATGTGATGCTAGATCCGTTCCAGGACACCACTGTACATGTGATGTGATGCTAGATCCGTTCCAGGACACTACTGTACATGTGATGTGATGCTAGACCCGTTCCAGGACACTACTGTACATGTGATGTGATGCTAGACCCGTTCCAGGACACTACTGTACATGTGATGTGATGCTAGATCCGTTCCAGGACACTACTGTACATGTGATGTGATGCTAGGCCCGTTCCAGGACACTACTGTACATGTGATGTGATGCTAGGCCCGTTCCAGGACACTACTGTACATGTGATGTGATGCTAGATCCATTCCAGGACACCACTGTACATGTGATGTGATGCTAGATCCGTTCCAGGACACCACTGTACATGTGATGTGATGCTAGATCCGTTCCAGGACACTACTGTACATGTGATGTGATGCTAGGCCCGTTCCAGGACACCACTGTACATGTGATGTGATGCTAGATCCGTTCCAGGACACCACTGTACATGTGATGTGATGCTAGGCCCGTTCCAGGACACCACTGTACATGTGATGTGATGCTAGGCCCGTTCCAGGACACTACTGTACATGTGATGTGATGATAGATCCGTTCCAGGACACCACTGTACATGTGATGTGATGCTAGGCCCGTTCCAGGACACTACTGTACATGTGATGTGATGCTAGATCCGTTCCAGGACACTACTGTACATGTGATGTGATGCTAGATCCGTTCCAGGACACTACTGTACATGTGATGTGATGCTAGGCCCGTTCCAGGACACTACTGTACATGTGATGTGATGCTAGATCCGTTCCAGGACACTACTGTACATGTGATGTGATGCTAGATCCGTTCCAGGATACTACTGTACATGTGATGTGATGCTAGATCCGTTCCAGGACACTACTGTACATGTGATGTGATGCTAGATCCGTTCCAGGACACCACTGTACATGTGATGTGATGCTAGGCCCGTTCCAGGACACCACTGTACATGTGATGTGATGCTAGGCCCGTTCCAGGACACCACTGTACATGTGATGTGATGCTAGGCCCGTTCCAGGACACTACTGTACATGTGATGTGATGCTAGATCCGTTCCAGGACACTACTGTACATGTGATGTGATGCTAGGCCCGTTCCAGGACACTACTGTACATGTGATGTGATGCTAGGCCCGTTCCAGGACACTACTGTACATGTGATGTGATGCTAGATCCGTTCCAGGACACTACTGTACATGTGATGTGATGCTAGATCCGTTCCAGGACACTACTGTACATGTGATGTGATGCTAGATCCGTTCCAGGACACTACTGTACATGTGATGTGATGCTAGGCCCGTTCCAGGACACTACTGTACATGTGATGTGATGCTAGGCCCGTTCCAGGACACTACTGTACATGTGATGTGATGCTAGATCCGTTCCAGGACACTACTGTACATGTGATGTGATGCTAGATCCGTTCCAGGACACTACTGTACATGTGATGTGATGCTAGATCCGTTCCAGGACACCACTGTACATGTGATGTGATGCTAGATCCGTTCCAGGACACTACTGTACATGTGATGTGATGCTAGATCCGTTCCAGGACACTACTGTACATGTGATGTGATGCTAGGCCCGTTCCAGGACACTACTGTACATGTGATGTGATGCTAGGCCCGTTCCAGGACACTACTGTACATGTGATGTGATGCTAGGCCCGTTCCAGGACACTACTGTACATGTGATGTGATGCTAGATCCGTTCCAGGACACTACTGTACATGTGATGTGATGCTAGATCCGTTCCAGGACACTACTGTACATGTGATGTGATGCTAGATCCGTTCCAGGACACTACTGTACATGTGATGTGATGCTAGGCCCGTTCCAGGACACTACTGTACATGTGATGTGATGCTAGGCCCGTTCCAGGACACCACTGTACATGTGATGTGATGCTAGGCCCGTTCCAGGATACTACTGTACATGTGATGTGATGCTAGATCCGTTCCAGGACACTACTGTACATGTGATGTGATGCTAGATCCGTTCCAGGACACTACTGTACATGTGATGTGATGCTAGGCCCGTTCCAGGACACCACTGTACATGTGATGTGATGCTAGATCCGTTCCAGGACACTACTGTACATGTGATGTGATGCTAGATCCGTTCCAGGATACTACTGTACATGTGATGTGATGCTAGGCCCGTTCCAGGACACTACTGTACATGTGATGTGATGCTAGACCCGTTCCAGGACACTACTGTACATGTGATGTGATGCTAGGCCCGTTCCAGGATACTACTGTACATGTGATGTGATGCTAGATCCGTTCCAGGACACTACTGTACATGTGATGTGATGCTAGATCCGTTCCAGGACACTACTGTACATGTGATGTGATGCTAGACCCGTTCCAGGACACTACTGTACATGTGATGTGATGCTAGGCCCGTTCCAGGACACTACTGTACATGTGATGTGATGCTAGGCCCGTTCCAGGACACTACTGTACATGTGATGTGATGCTAGATCCGTTCCAGGACACCACTGTACATGTGATGTGATGCTAGATCCGTTCCAGGACACCACTGTACATGTGATGTGATGCTAGGCCCGTTCCAGGACACCACTGTACATGTGATGTGATGCTAGATCCGTTCCAGGACACTACTGTACATGTGATGTGATGCTAGATCCGTTCCAGGACACTACTGTACATGTGATGTGATGCTAGATCCGTTCCAGGACACTACTGTACATGTGATGTGATGCTAGATCCGTTCCAGGACACTACTGTACATGTGATGTGATGCTAGATCCGTTCCAGGACACTACTGTACATGTGATGTGATGCTAGATCCGTTCCAGGACACTACTGTACATGTGATGTGATGCTAGGCCCGTTCCAGGACACTACTGTACATGTGATGTGATGCTAGACCCGTTCCAGGACACTACTGTACATGTGATGTGATGCTAGATCCGTTCCAGGACACTACTGTACATGTGATGTGATGCTAGATCCGTTCCAGGACACTACTGTACATGTGATGTGATGCTAGATCCGTTCCAGGACACTACTGTACATGTGATGTGATGCTAGATCCGTTCCAGGACACTACTGTACATGTGATGTGATGCTAGGCCCGTTCCAGGACACTACTGTACATGTGATGTGATGCTAGATCCGTTCCAGGACACCACTGTACATGTGATGTGATGCTAGATCCGTTCCAGGACACTACTGTACATGTGATGTGATGCTAGATCCGTTCCAGGACACTACTGTACATGTGATGTGATGCTAGATCCGTTCCAGGACACTACTGTACATGTGATGTGATGCTAGATCCGTTCCAGGACACTACTGTACATGTGATGTGATGCTAGGCCCGTTCCAGGACACTACTGTACATGTGATGTGATGCTAGGCCCGATCCAGGACACTACTGTACATGTGATGTGATGCTAGATCCGTTCCAGGACACTACTGTACATGTGATGTGATGCTAGGCCCGTTCCAGGACACTACTGTACATGTGATGTGATGCTAGATCCGTTCCAGGACACTACTGTACATGTGATGTGATGCTAGATCCGTTCCAGGACACTACTGTACATGTGATGTGATGCTAGGCCCGTTCCAGGACACCACTGTACATGTGATGTGATGCTAGGCCCGATCCAGGACACTACTGTACATGTGATGTGATGCTAGATCCGTTCCAGGACACTACTGTACATGTGATGTGATGCTAGGCCCGTTCCAGGACACTACTGTACATGTGATGTGATGCTAGATCCGTTCCAGGACACTACTGTACATGTGATGTGATGCTAGGCCCGTTCCAGGACACCACTGTACATGTGATGTGATGCTAGGCCCGTTCCAGGACACTACTGTACATGTGATGTGATGCTAGACCCGTTCCAGGACACTACTGTACATGTGATGTGATGCTAGATCCGTTCCAGGACACCACTGTACATGTGATGTGATGCTAGATCCGTTCCAGGACACTACTGTACATGTGATGTGATGCTAGATCCGTTCCAGGACACCACTGTACATGTGATGTGATGCTAGGCCCGATCCAGGATACTACTGTACATGTGATGTGATGCTAGATCCGTTCCAGGACACTACTGTACATGTGATGTGATGCTAGGCCCGTTCCAGGACACTACTGTACATGTGATGTGATGCTAGATCCGTTCCAGGACACTACTGTACATGTGATGTGATGCTAGATCCGTTCCAGGACACTACTGTACATGTGATGTGATGCTAGGCCCGTTCCAGGACACCACTGTACATGTGATGTGATGCTAGGCCCGTTCCAGGACACTACTGTACATGTGATGTGATGCTAGATCCGTTCCAGGACACTACTGTACATGTGATGTGATGCTAGGCCCGTTCCAGGACACTACTGTACATGTGATGTGATGCTAGGCCCGTTCCAGGACACTACTGTACATGTGATGTGATGCTAGGCCCGTTCCAGGACACTACTGTACATGTGATGTGATGCTAGACCCGTTCCAGGACACTACTGTACATGTGATGTGATGCTAGATCCGTTCCAGGACACCACTGTACATGTGATGTGATGCTAGATCCGTTCCAGGACACTACTGTACATGTGATGTGATGCTAGATCCGTTCCAGGACACCACTGTACATGTGATGTGATGCTAGATCCGTTCCAGGACACCACTGTACATGTGATGTGATGCTAGGCCCGTTCCAGGACACTACTGTACATGTGATGTGATGCTAGACCCGTTCCAGGACACTACTGTACATGTGATGTGATGCTAGGCCCGTTCCAGGACACTACTGTACATGTGATGTGATGCTAGACCCGTTCCAGGACACTACTGTACATGTGATGTGATGCTAGATCCGTTCCAGGACACTACTGTACATGTGATGTGATGCTAGATCCGTTCCAGGACACCACTGTACATGTGATGTGATGCTAGGCCCGTTCCAGGACACTACTGTACATGTGATGTGATGCTAGACCCGTTCCAGGACACTACTGTACATGTGATGTGATGCTAGGCCCGTTCCAGGACACTACTGTACATGTGATGTGATGCTAGACCCGTTCCAGGACACTACTGTACATGTGATGTGATGCTAGATCCGTTCCAGGACACTACTGTACATGTGATGTGATGCTAGATCCGTTCCAGGACACCACTGTACATGTGATGTGATGCTAGGCCCGTTCCAGGACACCACTGTACATGTGATGTGATGCTAGATCCGTTCCAGGACACTACTGTACATGTGATGTGATGCTAGATCCGTTCCAGGACACTACATGGGTTTTCTCTCTGTGTTTTCCATTTCTTTTGACATATTCTACACTGGAACCCCGTGTTATTAGGGTTCATAGTTCCTTTTGCACCAGTGTTAAGGCTGCAGACCGAGCAATATCCTACATGTGTGGGTTTAAAAAAATATATATGTTACATATGCTGTGGTCATGCCCGAAGATATCCCCGATATGGGAAAAGATCAGAAATTGGATCCAGAGAATATTTGATCTCACTATTCCCCCAGACCCATGGCTGTTTCTCCTAAACAGACCCATAAAGGGCCTATCAAAATCTCACAATAAACTTATTGCACACTTTGCTTTAGCAACACGGTGCGAGATCGCAGCATTATGGAAACGCCCCGAAATCCCAATTATCCCAAAAATTCGGAATCGTATTTGGTTTATCTGCCAGATGGGAAATCTAACGAGCTTAGTTAATGACACTGGCGACAATTATCTAAAAGTTTGGGCTCCCTGGCTTGCCCAAACGGACATCCCTGGGGTAGAGCGTAACACAATTTGGCTATAATAGTTATAAATGCGTTCTCCCTCGGGGACATAAAAAACAATCCTGCAACAGAAACATCACACTCCCTATACCCATCCAATTATACCGCCGAAAGACCGCGTTAGCTGATCCACAGCCGTCACGACGCCGCGTTGCCTCCTGGGAGCAGATGTATCTTTATCCTCAGATCCCCCCCTTCCCTCTCTCCATCGCCTCACCCCCTCCCCCCGTTTTTTTTTTTTATTTATTTTTTTATTTTATTTTTATTTATTTTTTTGTTTATATTATTTATAATAATTATTATTTACCCCAATACCTTACAGTACAAATGTAGATTCTCACTCACGTGGTTAAGTAGGGCACGAAAAACTACGTGAGTTTATTATGACTCTGTTATTGTTTATGATATGCTAAATATGCACCTGATGTATTTTTCTTTTATGTATATCATGCATTTATGTATAATAAAATACAAGTTATAAAAAAAAAAATATATATATATATATATATCTGTTCTATACTATGAGAAAATATTTGTAGCATTATTTTTAAAAACAACTCTGAATTACATTTTCAATGTATTATAATCTAACAAGCATTTTTTGTTTCAATAGGAACCATTTACAAAGTCACAGATACTGAGTCAATAGTCCTCTGCAGCCATTTTATGAACCCCTGAGCCGAGTCTTCGCCGATCGATTGGCAACTTAGCTAATTACTTATCATTGTGGGGATTGTATTATTGATGCACATATTAAAGTATTAAAGGGGGGAAAATACAATAATATATATATATGTATATATATATGTGTGTATATATGTATATAATAGAAGCTTGTGCTGCTGCTTTGACTGAATCTATTGTTCTTCATTATATAATGTTACTCTCACTGGACTTGTGAACATAAAAATATTATAGGGTGAGCACTTTTTAACCCATACCACCAGACGCGCTTATTTACGTCAAGCTTCTGTTTTTCTTTGACTCACTCAGCGTCCTTCCGTGTGTTTATATTTTCTATTGAGCTGTCCATGCCACTGTCGCCTTTTACTCACCATTAAGTATCAGTTGTCAGCCATACTGCCAATGCAATATAGATTGGTATGTGCAATATTTAGGTGAAAGGCAATTTGTCTTGATATGCCAGCAAGCCGAGCGTTGTTTGACAAATGAGCATTCATTTTTAAATTTAGGATACGCTCTACTTCACAGAGGCTCGAGACATCGCTTTTGGTTTCTATGTCATTGCAATTATCGGACAGATGATCTGAAACGGAGCCGTGTGCCGGCGCTAATCCTGCTACTGTTGACTCAAGCTGTCCTTTAAACATTTGAAGACACTACAGTGGAGTGAACGCTTTGTTTCTGTATATTTATTTATTTACACGAGCAGTTCTCTGGACAACCTTGTGTGTTTTTGTTTCTTTACACCCCCTCCCCCCCCACCCCCCCCCCATAAACCATGTTCAGTCAGTTCAGCTCCGGGGACCCCCTGGATTGTGAGATACTAGCTGGAGAAGGTGACGCTGGTACTTCATGGTCTTTAATATCTCCAGCCTCACGTGGGCTAATAAGATGGCCATAGTTGCTTCCTATTGGCCAGTGTGAAACGGGAGCTTACACCTCCATGTTGTTTTCCCTGTAGGGGACAGCACAGGCAGCAGCAGCTTCCTCAGTGAGTATCTCAGGAATCGGGGGATCCTCTGAGCTAAAATGAACACAAAAATGGGTGGTGGGTGGGGGGGTGTTTGGGGTTGGCAGTAAGAAATGTGCCCATAGTTTGACATGTGAAAATGATAGGTTTATGGAGGAAGCAATAACAACAATTGGGAAAAGATGGACATAGGTTCAAGATCAGAGAGGATTCATAGCAAGATTGGGATCACATAAGTATAATAATAGCTTGTCCAGTATCATATTTTGGTCACTATGATACAAATATAATACAAAGGGATCTGTGTATCAAGGCAAAAGTGGAGCGATTATGGGGCAACAAAAACAGCACAAGATGTATCTTAGAAAACAATCCTATTGATTACAATGAGACATTTTCTTTGCATACTGTGAAGTTATTTTACCCCAGAAATTGCTCCACTTTTGCCTTGATACATATGCCCCTAAATTTGTTGATACTACTGCCCTGCCTTTAATCCAGGGGTGGGCAACTCCAGTCCTCGAGGGCCACCAGCAGGTCAGGTTTTCAGGATATCCCTGCTTCAGCACAGGTGGCTCAATCAGAGGCTGAGTCGAAGACTGCACCACCTGTGCTGAAGCAGGGATATCCTGAGACCCTGACCTGTTGGTGGCCTTTGAGGACTGGAGGTACCCACCCCTGCTCTAATCCCTTCCTGGCACTAACAGAGGGGGCGGTGGAAGCCGAGTTTGCTACCTCTTGTAGTGCAGGGCTCTTGCTCTGTGCATTTCCATGTCTGGGCAGAGTTCACTGTCTGCGAGTTTTGTGGCCAAGTTCAGCAGTGATAGAATGGCCATGATTAATGATGTCACTATTACCCAGAATCCATGCCTGCCACTTAACCACTGTATAACTTCACAATTGGGTGAAACAAAGGTTAGTAGACCTGTAGATATACTTTGGGGTATTTTATATTTGCTGCTATTTGTGCAGTGGAGTTTTTTTGTCACTTTTGTACCCATCATAATAATATAGTGTCTGTCGAAGTAGATTAATCAGTGGGCATCTGAGAATCCCACTCCCAATCACAGACTTTCTATTCTCCATCTCTTTAAAGATCCAATACTACACAGCAACATATACTGACTTTGTAGCAACGCGAAAGCATTCAGCCATGTAACATCTCTGTCCAATTTGTATTGGATTTTAGGATCTGTTAAAAAAAATAACTTTTTGACACTAAAAAACACATAAAAGTCTTTGACAAAACATACCCATTAGGTGCAATAACCAGTGATCCAGTGATCCGGAATGAATTGTAATGCAATTTACAGGTCTAAATAATAAGCTATGCCACTGTTTCTCCATAGTAGAAAACGATCTGAGCTATTCATAACATAATAGATGCAAGCTATAAGAATAAAAAAAAAAGCACACAAACGGGTAATACTGTACGACAAGCGAAATAAAACAGTGGCTTAGCCCGATAAGTGGGACTGCACCTTTAATGCTCAATGCAACCTTTTTAAGCATTGGGTGTAAAGAGCTCCACACAGATAAGTCATAAGAGACGTCGGTATTGGATTTCAGCTACTCGTTGCAAGGCGTCTTGCTGATCGGCGGCACCTCACACGTGCTGATATCTCTCTGACTTGTGTGTCCTTCCCTAGAGGAAGAGGAAAAAGAACATTCCATGACTACTAAGTGCCAAGTGACTGAAATACCAGGCATTTTGTTTCCAAATATTTTGCCTTGCAGTTTTTCTTGGATTATGTTTAGTCTTCTGGTTTACACTGGCTGCTAATGTTTCTGGTTTACACTGGCTGAGAATGTTTCTGGTTTACACCGGCTGCGAATGTTTCTGGTTTACACTGGCTGCGGATGTTTCTGCGGATGTTTCTGGTTTACACCGGCTGCGGATGTTTCTGGTTTACACCGGCTGCGAATGTTTCTGGTTTACACTGGCTGCGAATGTTTCTGGTTTACACTGGCTGCGAATGTTTCTGGTTTACACTGGCTGCGAATGTTTCTGGTTTACACTGGCTGCGGATGTTTCTGGTTTACACTGGCTGCGGATGTTTCTGGTTTACACTGGCTGCGGATGTTTCTGGTTTACACTGGCTGCGGATGTTTCTGGTTTACACTGGCTGCGAATGTTTCTGGTTTACACTGGCTGCGAATGTTTCTAGTTTACACTGGCTGCGAATGTTTCTGGTTTACACTGGCTGCAAATGTTTCTGGTTTACACTGGCTGCGAATGTTTCTGGGTTACACTGGCTGCGGATGTTTCTGCGGATGTTTCTGGTTTACACTGGCTGCGGATGTTTCTGCGAATGTTTCTGGTTTACACTGGCTGCGAATGTTTCTGGTTTACACTGGCTGCGAATGTTTCTGGGTTACACTGGCTGCGAATGTTTCTGGTTTACACTGGCTGCGAATGTTTCTGGTTTACACTGGCTGTGAATGTTTCTGGTTTACACTGGCTGCGAATGTTTCTGGGTTACACCGGCTGCGAATGTTTCTGGTTTACACTGGCTGCGGATGTTTCTGGGTTACACTGGCTGCGAATGTTTCTGGTTTACACCGGCTGCGAATGTTTCTGGTTTACACCGGCTGCGAATGTTTCTGGTTTACACCGGCTGCGAATGTTTCTGGTTTACACCGGCTGCGAATGTTTCTGGTTTACACCGGCTGCGAATGTTTCTGGTTTACACCGGCTGCGGATGTTTCTGGGTTACACCGGCTGCGAATGTTTCTGGGTTACACCGGCTGCGGATGTTTCTGGTTTACACTGGCTGCGAATGTTTCTGGTTTACACTGGCTGCGAATGTTTCTGGTTTACACTGGCTGCGAATGTTTCTGGTTTACACTGGCTGCGGATGTTTCTGGTTTACACTGGCTGCGGATGTTTCTGGTTTACACTGGCTGCGAATGTTTCTGGTTTACACTGGCTGCGGATGTTTCTGGTTTACACTGGCTGCAAATGTTTCTGGTTTACACTGGCTGCGGATGTTTCTGCGGATGTTTCTGGTTTACACTGGCTGCGAATGTTTCTGGTTTACACTGGCTGCGGATGTTTCTGGTTTACACTGGCTGCGAATGTTTCTGGTTTACACTGGCTGCGAATGTTTCTGGTTTACACTGGCTGCGAATGTTTCTGGTTTACACTGGCTGCGGATGTTTCTGGTTTACACTGGCTGCGGATGTTTCTGGTTTAAACTGGCTGCGAATGTTTCTGGTTTACACTGGCTGCGGATGTTTCTGGTTTACACTGGCTGCAAATGTTTCTGGTTTACACTGGCTGCGGATGTTTCTGCGGATGTTTCTGGTTTACACTGGCTGCGAATGTTTCTGGTTTACACTGGCTGCGAATGTTTCTGGTTTACACTGGCTGCGGATGTTTCTGGTTTACACTGGCTGCGAATGTTTCTGGTTTACACTGGCTGCGAATGTTTCTGGTTTACACTGGCTGCGGATGTTTCTGGTTTACACTGGCTGCGAATGTTTCTGGGTTACACTGGCTGCGAATGTTTCTGGTTTACACTGGCTGCGAATGTTTCTGGTTTACACTGGCTGAGGATGTTTCTGGTTTACACCGGCTGCGAATGTTTCTGGTTTACACCGGCTGCGAATGTTTCTGGTTTACACCGGCTGCGAATGTTTCTGGTTTACACCGGCTGCGAATGTTTCTGGGTTACACCGGCTGCGAATGTTTCTGGTTTACACCGGCTGCGAATGTTTCTGGTTTACACCGGCTGCGAATGTTTCTGGTTTACACCGGCTGCGAATGTTTCTGGTTTACACTGGCTGCGAATGTTTCTGGTTTACACTGGCTGCGAATGTTTCTGGTTTACACCGGCTGCGAATGTTTCTGGGTTACACCGGCTGCGAATGTTTCTGGGTTACACCGGCTGCGGATGTTTCTGGTTTACACTGGCTGCGAATGTTTCTGGTTTACACCGGCTGCGGATGTTTCTGGTTTACACTGGCTGCGAATGTTTCTGGGTTACACTGGCTGCGAATGTTTCTGGTTTACACTGGCTGCGAATGTTTCTGGTTTACACTGGCTGCGAATGTTTCTGGGTTACACTGGCTGCGAATGTTTCTGGTTTACACTGGCTGCGGATGTTTCTGGTTTACACTGGCTGCGAATGTTTCTGGTTTACACCGGCTGCGAATGTTTCTGGTTTACACCGGCTGCGAATGTTTCTGGTTTACACTGGCTGTGAATGTTTCTGGTTTACACTGGCTGCGAATGTTTCTGGGTTACACTGGCAGCGAATGTTTCTGGGTTACACTGGCTGCGGATGTTTCTGGTTTACACTGGCTGCGAATGTTTATGATTTACACTGGCTGCGAATGTTTCTGGTTTACACCGGCTGCTAATGTTTCTGGGTTACACCGGCTGCGAATGTTTCTGGTTTACACCGGCTGCGAATGTTTCTGGTTTACACCGGCTGCGAATGTTTCTGGGTTACACTGGCTGCGAATGTTTCTGGTTTACACCGGCTGCAAATGTTTTTGGTTTACACTGGCTGCGAATGTTTCTGGTTTACACCGGCTGCGAATGTTTCTGGTTTACACCGGCTGCGGATGTTTCTGGTTTACACTGGCTGCGAATGTTTCTTGTTTACACTGGCTGCGAATGTTTATGATTTACACTGGCTGCGGATGTTTCTGGTTTACACTGGCTGCGAATGTTTCTTGTTTACACTGGCTGCGAATGTTTATGATTTACACTGGCTGCGAATGTTTATGATTTACACTGGCTGCGAATGTTTCTTGTTTACACCGGCTGCGAATGTTTATGATTTACACTGGCTGCGAATGTTTCTTGTTTACACTGGCTGCGAATGTTTCTGTTTTACACTGGCTGCGAATGTTTCTGGGTTACACTGGCTGCGAATGTTTCTGTTTTACACTGGCTGCGAATGTTTCTGGGTTACACTGGCTGCGAATGTTTCTGGTTTACACTGGCTGCGAATGTTTCTGGGTTACACTGGCTGCGAATGTTTCTGTTTACACTGGCTGCGAATGTTTCTGGTTTACACTGGCTGCGAATGTTTCTGGGTTACACTGGCTGCGAATGTTTCTGGTTTACACCGGCTGCAAATGTTTATGGTTTACACTGGCTGCGAATGTTTCTGGGTTACACCGGCTGCGAATGTTTCTGGGTTACACCGGCTGCGAATGTTTCTGGGTTACACTGGCTGCGAATGTTTCTGGGTTACTCTGGCTGCGAATGTTTCTGGTTTACACTGGCTGCGAATGTTTCTGGGTTACACTGGCTGCGAATGTTTCTGCGAATGTTTATGGTTTACACTGGCTGCGAATGTTTCTGGGTTACACTGGCTGCGAATGTTTCTGGGTTACACTGGCTGCGAATGTTTCTGGGTTACACTGGCTGCGAATGTTTCTGCGAATGTTTATGGTTTACACTGGCTGCGGATGTTTCTGGATTACACTGGCTGCGAATGTTTCTGGGTTACACTGGCTGCGAATGTTTCTGGTTTACACTGGCTGCGAATGTTTCTGGGTTACACTGGCTGCGAATGCTTCTGGTTTACACTGGCTGCGAATGTTTCTGCGAATGTTTCTGGTTTACACTGGCTGCGAATGCTTCTGGTTTACACTGGCTGCGAATGTTTCTGGTTTACACTGGCTGCGAATGTTTCTGGTTTACACCGGCTGCGGATGTTTCTGGTTTACACCGGCTGCGAATGTTTCTGGGTTACACTGGCTGCGGATGTTTCTGGATTACACCGGCTGCGAATGTTTCTGGTTTACACTGGCTGCGAATGTTTCTGGTTTACACTGGCTGCGAATGTTTATGGTTTACACTGGCTGCGAATGTTTCTGGGTTACACTGGCTGCGAATGTTTCTGGTTTACACTGGCTGCGAATGTTTCTCTTTTACACTGGCTGCGAATGTTTCTGGTTTACACTGGCTGCGGATGTTTCTGTGGATGTTTCTGGGTTACACCGGCTGCGAATGTTTCTGGTTTACACTGGCTGCGAATGTTTCTGGTTTACACTGGCTGCGAATGTTTCTGGTTTACACCGGCTGCGGATGTTTCTGGTTTACACCGGCTGCGAATGTTTCTGGTTTACACCGGCTGCGAATGTTTCTGGTTTACACTGGCTGCGAATGTTTCTGGTTTACACTGGCTGCGGATGTTTCTGGTTTACACTGGCTGCGGATGTTTCTGGTTTACACTGGCTGCGAATGTTTCTGGTTTACACTGGCTGCGGATGTTTCTGGTTTACACTGGCTGCGGATGTTTCTGGTTTACACTGGCTGCGGATGTTTCTGGTTTACACCGGCTTTGGATGTTTCTGGTTTACACTGGCTGCGAATGTTTCTGGTTTACACCGGCTGCGGATCTTTCTGGTTTACACTGGCTGCGGATGTTTCTGGTTTACACTGGCTGCGAATGTTTCTGGTTTACACTGGCTGCGAATGTTTCTGGTTTACACTGGCTGCGAATGTTTCTGGTTTACACTGGCTGCGGATGTTTCTGGTTTACACCGGCTGCGAATGTTTCTGGTTTACACTGGCTGCGAATGTTTCTGGGTTACACTGGCTGCGAATGTTTCTGGTTTACACTGGCTGCGAATGTGTCTGGTTTACACTGACTGCGAATGTTTCTGGTTTACACTGGCTGGGAATGTTTCTGGTTTACACTGGCTGCGAATGTTTCTGCTTTACACTGGCTGCGGATGTTTCTGCTTTACACTGGCTGCGGATGTTTCTGGTTTACACTGGCTGCGGATGTTTCTGGTTTACACTGGCTGCGAATGTTTCTGGTTTACACCGACTGCTAATGTTTCTGGTTTACACTGGCTGCGGATGTTTCTGGTTTACACTGGCTGCGGATGTTTCTGGTTTACACTGGCTGCGAATGTTTCTGGTTTACACTGACTGCGAATGTTTCTGGTTTACACTGGCTGCGGATGTTTCTGGTTTACACTGGCTGCGAATGTTTCTGCTTTACACTGGCTGCGGATGTTTCTGGTTTACACTGGCTGCGAATGTTTCTGGTTCACACTGGCTGCGGATGTTTCTGGTTTACACTGGCTGCGAATGTTTCTGGTTCACACTGGCTGCGGATGTTTCTGGTTTACACTGGCTGCGAATGTTTCTGGTTTACACTGGCTGCGAATGTTTCTGGTTTACACCGGCTGTGGATGTTTCTGCTTTACACTGGCTGTGGATGTTTCTGGTTTACACTGGCTGCGAATGTTTCTGGTTTACACCGGCTGTGGATGTTTCTGCTTTACACTGGCTGTGGATGTTTCTGGTTTACACTGGCTGCGAATGTTTCTGGTTCACACTGGCTGCGGATGTTTCTGGTTTACACTGGCTGCGGATGTTTCTGGTTTACACTGGCTGCGAATGTTTCTGCTTTACACTGGCTGTGGATGTTTCTGGTTTACACTGGCTGCGAATGTTTCTGGTTTACACCGGCTGCGGATGTTTCTGCTTTACACTGGCTGCGAATGTTTCTGGTTCCCTGTTCATTTGCAAGCTGCATCTCGCATGCACAGACCCCCCTCTGTGAAAATGAACAGACTGCAGTGCAGAGAAATCCAGATTGTAGAACCAAATGGTTACAGCCATTTCAAACATATGTTAGCAGACCCCACATAAAGGGGTTCTCATAATTACTACTGTCCCTGCTGCCCCCCCAATTAACACTGGGGAGGGGCCTTCCTAAGAAAGGGATGGGCAACTCCAGTCCTCAAATGCCACCAACAGGCCAGATGTTGGGGATATCCCTGCTTCAGCACAGGTAGCTCAGACTGAGCCACTGATTGGGCCACCAGTGCTGAAGCAGGGATATCCCTAACACCTGGCCTGTTGGTGGCCCTTGAGAACTGGAGTTGCCCACCCCTGTCATAGGAAATACTTGTTGCCCTCTGCTACAGAACAGGTGGAAAATGGCAATGAAATTCAGAGCCAAAGGATCATTGAATGGAAATTGGCAAGTCCCAAGTGCACGGCAGCTTTTTACAGCATTTTGTTCTATCTTAATATCTCTATGGCCACCAGAATACAATATTCATCACACAGACATGATCGTAACAAATAGTCATAATATGAACCATTCCAAATGTATGTTAGTCCCACTTCATGTTCCAAAGGCCTTGTGCATTCTTTGGGTAAGAGGTCTGTATTTCTCTTGGGCTGAGTCGCCTGTCAATGAGCGACATACCACAATCCTGATCACCTGCTTCCTTCCAATAGGAAGGGAGTGCTGAGGATTATGGGCCATGGCTGCAGTGATGTCAAACACTAAGGACCAAAACCTATGAGATTTGGGGGATTTGGACCAAAAAAAATGTGCACATTAATGGACTTTTACTATCATTGATACTACGAAATCAACAAGACTGATTACAAATCGGTGAGATTTACAGAAAACCAAAGAGACTCTATCTCGGTGACTGCTCTGCCTGTAATACCAGAAGCGAAGCTTCTTGGGGTGTCCCCCAAAAATACAGAGGACACCCGCAGTTAGGTGATTGGTAATTGTTCCATGAATTCATGTGACACTCTTTGTCTCGGTGAGTCTGCGAGTGACTAGCAATGTCTTGGGCTGCAGTGAGCAATTGTTAATGTCAGTGTCTGGCGGTCTCTGTTGTGGTCTATCTATCTCAGTCATTATGTCACCGTGACTGTCACTGTGTCATTCTCAGGAAATATACAGTATTTCTTTGTACACCTGCGTTTTCCTCTCACACACCTCCCCATTTAGTCACTATTCTATATGCAGGCACTGCCTATTTTAACAGTCTGTGTTAAATTGTATTTGTTATATTATTTTAGCCTCTGTTATATACCGTGCTGTTTTTTTGTTGTGTTTTTTTTATGTTTCAAGGCTTTCTTGTGCTTTCACTGTTATTTACAGTATTTCCCCGTCCCCCTTTGTTGTGCTGCTGTTTCATGCATCTCCCACTCTTTTAGGGGAGGCCTATCATCTTGGGCTTCCTCTTAACCAACTTCTTTGACATTTCTACACAACGTTTCCCCTCAATTGCTTAATTTGTACAGTTCGATATTTCAAACCATGTATAGAAGTCCTTCCTTCCCGAGCTCCATATTAATCACGTTGCCATCCTCTGAAAAGAAGCAGAGAGCAATGCGTTGCAGTTACTTCTGACGACAAAGTGGTTAAAGTACTTCAGTAAATATTCCTTCGAGTTTATCTACAGTACACTACGGGGTGTTTTATTGCATTGTGTTACTAAGTGTAGTTTAATGGTATTTTATATGCTTGTCGCTCCATTGGTGCACATTTGGCAGCAGAGTTGAGCAGTGTTTTATAATATATGCATATGCAAATAACTAATTATAAGCGTTGTTGACATTTAGTCGGTTAGCATTTAATTAGGCTCGCCGTTGCTCATCCCTATAATACTACAGTGAGTACTAAACCTGTGCTGTGCTGTGATGGATGGTTCTGCTCTAGCAGACCTTAGCTTGCAGCATCTGACATGCAGGAATGCTCATTCCCTGACATCACTGCCTTTTATCTGAGCCAGAGGAACAACTCTTTAACGGATATAAGCACACACACCTTAACTTACTCTTTATTTAGCCTCTATTTCCGGGGTGGCCAACTCCAGTCCACAAGGGCCACCGACAGGTCATGCTTTAAGGATATCACTGCTTCAGGACAGCTGTCTCAATCAGTGGCTCAGTCAGCCACTTCTGCGGAAGCAGGGATATCCTTAAAACCTGACCTATTGGTGGCCCTTGTGGACTGGAGTTGGCCCACTCCTGTTCTTATTTCATCACTTTTTAGTTGATCAAAGATCCAACCAATATAATTAGGATTACTCTTTTGTACGTACCGTTGACCCTATAGACCAGTGTTTCCCAAATGGGGTTCCGTGGAACCCTGGGGTTCCACGGAGCAGTCCCAGGGGTTCCACCATAGCTCTCCTCCACCCCCCCCCCAAGCCCGCTCTCTGATCAGGACTGCAAGATTGTGCTCTAGTAGTACAGCACTTCCGGTGCCTGCTAGAGCGTGTGCATGCAGCCATGACTGCCCTGACCACCTCCTACCCCCCCACTGCCGCCTCCTCCCCCCACTGCCACCTCCTCCCCCCACTGCCACCTCACCCTCCTGCACTGCCGCCTCCTCACCCCCCACTGCCGCCTCCTCCTCCTGCCCCACCACCTCCTCACCCCCACTGCCGCCTCCTCCTCCTGCCCCACCACCTCCTCACCCCCCTCGCCTCCTCACCCCCCACAGCCTCCTCGTTCTCTTGCCCCGCCGCCGCTGCCTCCTGCACTGCCGCCTCCTCCTCTTGCCTCGCCGCCTCCTCCTCTTGCCTCGCCGCCTCCTCCTCTTGCCCCGCCGCCGCTGCCTCCTGCACTGCCGCCTCCTCCTCTTGCCTCGCCGCCTCTTGCCCCGCCGCCGCTGCCTCCTGCACTGCCGCCTCCTCCTGCCTCGCCACCTCCTCCTGCCTCGCCGCCTCCTCCTCTTGCCCCGCCGCTACCTCCTGCACTGCCGCCTCCTCCTGCCTCGCCGCCTCCTCCTCTTGTCCCACTGCCGCTGTCTCCCGCCCCGCTGCCTCCTGCTCCTGCCTAGCCTCCGTCTCCTCTTGCCCCACCGCCTTTGCCCCCCGCCGCCGGAAACCGCAGGGTAGGATACCAGGTAGGCATATGGGGGGTAGAGCCATGGTGGCGGAGGGTGAGTGGAGATCCATGGTGGCGGAAGATGGGTGGAGAGATCAATGGTGATGGAGGGTGGAGCGTGTGAGATGCAAGGGGGGTATATGAGGATGATGAGGGGTGCAGGGGAGAAATATGATGAGGGGTGCTGGGAGAGATATGTATTTTAAAAATGTACTAGGGCAGTGAGGGACTTTTAAAAATGTATTGGGGCAGTGGGGGTCTTTTAAAAATATACGGAGTCAGTGGGGGTCTTTTAAAAATGTATTGGTGCGGTAGGGGTGTTTTAAAAATTATCTTGAACCAAAAAATTTTTTCGCATGCGGCTCATTTCTTTCTCTTTTTTTTTTCATGTGCTACGCTAAAAATATTTAAGGGGTTCCATTCTGTTTTACAAAATATAAAAGGGTTCCACGACTAAATTTAATTGGGAAACACTGCTATAGACTATACTGGGGACACTCTTATAAATGTACCAGTTGATCCTATAGATCAGTGATTCCCAACCTTTTTTAAAAGACCCCCACCGCCCCAATACATTTTTAAAAGACCACCACCGCCCCAATACATTTGAAAAAGACCTCCACCGCACTAATACATTTAAAAAAGACAACAAGGCAAGCACACTTCCTTTCTAAGCTAACGACCACTGTGAGTAGCCATCTCTCTTACTGGTTTCCCCAGAACAAAGCATTGTTTTTTCACCTTCCCTTCATATATACTACCTCCAAGTTATCTTATGCTTTCTGTTACCCCATGCAATAAAGTTACAGAAAATAAGAAGGACTAAGCATTAAAAGGAGACGAGTTTAACTGCCTGTTCCTATTCATTAGCTACAGTGAGCCTAGGCCAGAACAGTATACCGTACAAATGTATAAAAGTTACTTTAAGGGTAATTAAATCTTTCCAAGGAAGCAAATTACACTGATAAGTGGTTTAAAGAAAACCCGTCAAGTTGAACTGTGACTTTAAAGGAGCAATCCAAGCACTTTTTTATTTTATTCGATGGAAAATGTTTGAAATTCTGCGTTATAGGATGATTTTCTTCATGGTGAGATGGTGAAATAACCATAGCTACATCTGTATGTTGATACCCATATACTTCAATGGTATAACTCTATTAAACAGTTGAGCTTGGAGACTTAGAGACAATCCAAGCATGCGATTTGTGTGTGTGTGTGCAAATTACATTTTTTTAAGCATAGGCTTGAAGCAGGGGGACTCCGGACCGGAACACCATTAATTTCAGTACCAAAATGGCAAGGGAAGGAGAGGCAGTCCAACTCACAGAGGAGTAAAGGGGAGTTGCCAGGGCAACAGGCTAAGAAGTCAAGAAAGGCAGTTACATAGTAACAACAAACACTGGAAAGTAGTGATGTACCCCATGTAATTACCCGGTACTCAGCTTATCCAGCGCTTTTTCAACTACTGGAAATTCCTCGGACCCAGCAGCTGGGGGCTGGGACTGGCACTGGGTCGGAACCGGCGCCAGGTAATTTCGGAGCAGCTGAAAAGACTTCAACACTTACCTGAAGCCAGCGAAGGAGGGTGAGGAAGACCGCTGCGATATCGTGTGAGCAGCAGCAGACGTCCTTGTTCAGCCGGCGGGAGCAGCGGATCACAGTGCACAGCTGATGCCGGTGGCAGTTGGGGAACCATGTGACCGGAGCAGGAGTGTTCCTATTGAACAGCCAACTCATCCCCGGCTGTCCAATAGGAACGCTGCTGGTCCGGTCACATGGTTCCCCGGCTCCCACCAGCATCAGCTGTGCACTGTGTTCCGCTGCTCCCGCCGGCTGAACAAGGACTTCTGCTGCTGCTGGCACTGCCACCAGGATGTCTGCCGCGGCTCCCATGATGTCTCTGCGGTTCTCCTAACCCTCCGCTGGCTGCAGTTAAGTGTATGCTACCCGGGCAGGGTACCCGGTAACCGCCCCGGTGAAATTGCCAGTTTCTGTCGGGTACCCGGCACAATTGAGGACTCTGTACAACATTACTGATGAGTGACAGCAGCCGCAGGACAGGGAGAACCCCATAAAGGGGTCAGAACATATACTGTGAAGAAATGAGTAAGTATTATTATTACTTGTTGGAAACACTGAATTCAAACATATCGGCTAATTCTGCTCACCTGTTTGAGTAATGATGGCATCATCATTACTTTGTACAGCGTTGTTCCTTTGTTTGCAAACACATTTGATGACTACAGTAGCAAACAGTATTTTCACCAAAAGACATTAGTTGAAGAGTAAAACCCATCCGGAGCATTTGTCTACCATGGAAATGTTACAAGTTGAAAGAAATGATTGTCAAATACTGGCGTGGCTTTTGTTTAAAGCAGGTGTGAATCAGTCACATTGACCCTATTCAACATGCCACTGTCCTTCGTTCATATACTGAAGAAAAGGGGAAGTCCTCCAGCGCATGGGCTCAGTGCAGCATCCCAAGCAAGTATGTGTGGGAGAAAACAGACAGACACACAAAACAGAGTATAATATCAGTATGTACTACCAAACTACTGCAGCACCTCACTAACTAGCAAACTCACACTTACATGTGCAGCTCCACACTAGACACTAGACTTGAGGATGCAGCATACATCAGCAAAGCAGCTTAAAAAGTTAGAGAGAAATGGACATAAAATAATACGTTTTAATAACAATAAGTAAATAAAAGTGGAGGCACTCACAAACTACTCTGTTAAAAAGGCATTGGTGAATAGCTTTCCAGCCTTGTGTTCCTCCGCTCCAGTCCAGCTCTCCCACGTCTGTCCCTCTGCCTCGTGGCTAATGGGTTGCTCTGTGGTACTTTCATCAGCTGCTTCCGAGTGCCTCCGTGTCCCTGCTTCACGGTGGCTCTCTCAGACTTCGGACAGCCTGTTTTGTGCCCTCCGATTCCGTGCCTACCAGGGTCCGGTTTGCGCAGCGTCTCAGAGGTTGATCAGGAGTTAGCTGATTCGTCAGTTGCCGGTTTCTAGGAGTATGGTGGCTTACACTGGCCAGAATTCATCAAACGCGTTTCGCAATTACCTTCCTTAGTGATGACTGAGGTAGACAAGATGTGACATGACAGCCATCTTGGATGGATGAGTTCTAACCAGCTAGATACAGCTCTATGCATAGGGTGACCAGATGTCCCGGTTTAGCCGGGACAGTCCCATTTTTTTGCCCAGGGTCCTGACTTTTCTAGAAATGGTGGAAAGAGCAGGGCACTGCGGATTTTAGAATGTAAATTTATTGCCAATAGATACTGACTTGACGTTTCGGCCTCACATGGCCTTTATCAAAAGCATTTGCTTTTGATAAAGGCCATGTAAGGCCGAAACGTCACGTCAGTATCTATTACCAATACATTTGCATTCTAAAATCCGCAGT
Organism: Ascaphus truei; assembly: GCF_040206685.1. NCBI lineage: Eukaryota > Metazoa > Chordata > Amphibia > Anura > Ascaphidae > Ascaphus > Ascaphus truei. Next base: position 33,684,313 of record NC_134483.1, read on the forward strand.
GCCCTGCTCTTTCCACCATTTCCAGCTATTATTGGATTACCACACAGAGAATCCTGAACCAGGAGCACCGGTATTTGTATTTTATATATTTGTGTATTATAGGTGCGCAGCAGTTCCCTTATCCTGACTTTTCTAGCCATTGTCCCGCCCCCCACACCTCCCTGGTTTTTATCGGCGCTGTCCACACATACACGATCGGCACTTGACAAGCTTCGATCGCGCATGCGCCCAAGCTGTCGGCAAGTGCCGATCGCGCATGCACAGTCATCGCTCACCGTTCACGCCTACGCAGTCGGCGCTCACCACTTGCACATGCACAGTTGGCTTATGTGCGACATTTGTCCTGGTTTTTCACGGGACAAATATGGTCACCCTGTCTATGCAGCTCCTGAGGCGAATCACTAACTACCCTGTTAGATTAAATAAATACGTTTGTGTCATACTTACCTGTGTCTAGTAAGTGTGCATGGAAGAAAGTAATGAAGTGTTTCAGTATAACTGCGAACATAACAGTATACTATACCATTACTATAGCAAAAGCGACCTTCCAGCATGGGTCATGGTGAGCTTCTTTTAGGCATTGGAGGGAGGGTACTTTGCTGCAAGGTTAAGATGTCAGTATGGCATTTGCTCAATTAGTGTTAATTGTATTTTCACTGTAACTAATCAACACATCTTTTTTTTTTATTGGCAAGTCTTGGCAAATGTTTTTTATTAGATGAGAGTTGTAGTCCTACTTACAATACACTGAAAACCACAAATATAACATTCTCTATGCACTGTAACAGAGAATTTAACATCTGTGTAACAGGGTTGCAGATTTACTGTACACCTCAAAGCTAGGGTCGCCAGATGGCATCTCCACAAATACTGGATACAAGGGTGAGACGCACTGGAGACACACATGTACGCGCGCACACACACACACCTCTCTCTCTGCTCCATGCTGTTTCCTCCTCTCCTCAGGCTCCTGACTGCATTACCAAGCAGGAGCCAATCAGGATGGAGGAAGCTGCCCAGCCCTAGCAACAGTACTGCTCGGGGAAATCCCACGGCCCCCCAAGTTGGTCAGGTCACTACAGTATGTGACCTGACCACATACATGTACAGTATAACCTCTAATTTTCTTCTGGACAGAGTGTCCAAATACAGGACAGTCCGGTTCAATACTGGATACCTGGCAACCCTACTCAAAGCCCAATGTGAAAAGCACAGTAACCCTTAAGCACTACATGCAGCGTATAACAGAGCTGAGAGAGGAACCTACCTGAGTAATGGATGATATCGAAACTCCACACTGAGGTGTTCAAGGACAAGTTTTAAGGCAGTTTTTAGAAAATTAGAATAGATTACATTTCTCACGAGAAACTGCAAACTGTGAGGATCTGTGGATTTTTCACACCTGCTGTGTGGAGACAGGGACATGACAGCAGGAATCAGGGCCCCCAGTAATAATGTATTTGCAGTAATACAGGTGACTGGTTTTGGAAGGCTTATTGGTATGGCTAAAGTCTGGTAAAAAGTGGTTAAAGGATTCAAGATTTCTTTTAAATGGCTGATTGGTGATCATGGCGGATTGCGGGTTAAACGTGAGAATGTGGAAAACGGGTTAGAGATGGGACAATTATACCATTTTGGTTTGACAGCAAAGGTGACAGGTGCATTGAAAGTAATTTAAGAACATCCACCGTCACCGAACATGGAAAACACGCTGAATAGTCAGAATATTATAATTAAAACTTTTGGGTTAGTATAGTATAGCATTTTGGGGTATAGTGTCATTGCGAGCAGTAGGCTATTGAAACAGAAATGTGTTACTATGACTAGGAACCAAGTAGTGGGATTTGAGTGGAGGGTGTAACGGCAGGTCTCAGGCTGGGTGGGGGGCTGTTGCTCCATACAGCCAGGTTTCCCTTCGGATGGATGGCAGAGAGGGGATGAACTAGTATGGCTAGACTGGCAAAGTCTGAGTTTCATTAGGCTAATTGTTATGTTAATGTTTAAATTGTAGCTTTTGTTATTTGTTTGAGTGCGTATAAAAATAAAAACAGCTGTGGACCCTTCATATTCCAAAAGTGAAGTTTCTCTGTAGTTATTAGCAGTGGTCGAAAAATCACCAAAAAAATCTACTCGCCGAACAAAAAAAATCTACTCGCCACCTAGCACCACACGTGTGCTGCTTGGGCCAATAGGAGCTCGCCACGATGTTAAATCCACTCGCCCGTGGCGTGCAAATGTATAGGTTTGTCGAACACTGGTTTTTAGAATGTAGGTCTTGGTCGGGATGTGTAACAAAGGGGACTTTAATGTGTATATGCTTTACATGCACCTTCCAATATAGTTACATAGTTACATAGTAGATGAGGTTGAAAAAAGACATCAAGTTCAACCTATGCTAAATTTAGACAACAGATACTTTATCCTATATCTATACTTACTTATAGCTTTAGCTTCGTCTGCATCTAGTTGGTTGTTATATAGCACCCTCTCTATCTACCTTTAAGACCAACCATAAAACACACCTGCCACACAAAGCATATGAGTAGTACTGTGGCTAATACTATCACATGATGCATAAAGCTTGGCCCCCTGCAGACGCACTTACCAGAAGGCCCTCTTACTGTATCTGTACGTTCTTCCTACCTACCAATTAGATTGTAAGCTTTTTGAAGTAGGGACTCCTTTTCCTAAATGTTACTTTTATGTCTAAAGCGCTTATTCCCATTATGTGTTATTTGTATTACTTATATTTGTGATTTGTCACGTGTATTACTGCTGCAAAGCGCTATGTACATTAATGGCGCTATATAAATAAAGACTTACATACATACATACATACATACATCTCTAGTTTTAATGGATTATATGTTACTTTCTTTCACGTGACTCAAACTCTGAAAAGATGGATCTCTCCTGTAGGGGTGAATAAAATAAAATAAAATGACGAATGGTTTAGTTTATTTAGACTAGAGGGATGATGACCAAGAGTGTAATGCGGAACCATGTATTTGGGTCCATAAATCCACTGGCAGAAATCATCATCAATGACACACACAATGGAGACTTTGAAGTCCTTCTGTCTTTCTATTGTCCATCATCATATCACACTGGTACCTTAGAACGGCGCAGATCAATATTCTGGACGTGGGCATGGTACATTTTAGCTACCCCTCCTCACCCTCCCTTTTTACAGGATCTTCCTAAAACGCTTCAGCCTGCTTTGTTAGGTCGTGCATATACTTACGGCGACGGCGCACTGCGCCGTCACAAATACTTGAAGTCTGTCGCGGGTGCCCATGGTGGGTGCGACCGCGACGGCGCAGCGTAGCGACCTGAAGCTCTGAAGACGAGGGATTTTGTCTTGGAGAGCGATGTCAGCGGTTCAGCCAATGAGGGTGAACCGCCGCCACACCCCCTGTCAGCTCCCGATGTCCCCAGAACCGGACGTGCAACTATCGCTATGGCGACGTGTGACGTCACCGTAGCCATTACTATAAACTCTGCCTTAAGCACCATATGCAGCCAAAGCCTGGATTAAAGAAGAACAGAACTAGTAAAGCTTTAAAAAAACAAATATGAGTTTTGTCCTGTTGGACTCTCTAGCTTGATGTTGTCGCTGGCTCTGCATTGTGTCTGGGAGATGAGGGTACAGTTGGCACAAAAAAAGAGACAAAACCCTCCACTGTACAGACACTTTAACCCACAATAACCATATTGTGTCTGGTTTGCCATATAAATAGACAAACGCTATGATATCCAGCGGTGATATACCCGGACGCAGAGCACAGTGTGAGGCGGGCGTCCTGCCCTAATAAGGTAGCGTTTCTGTTGGTCTTTCTAATCCGTGTTTGAGGAGAGACAACAGAAAAGGAGATCTATGCCCTTGGGCAATAATGTGAAGCAAGGTGCTGACGTATTGCACTGCTTTCCAATAGATGGAGCTATTATCAGCTTTGCGAAGTCCAGCTCCACTCTTTTGCTCAGGAAACCTCACATGTTTCTTCCTATAGCTTGTTTGCAGTTTTCCTATCGGCCTTAAAGCTGCAGTCACCACTGATTCATAGGTACATTTGCTACATGTATGTGTCATAATGGCCAACATATGGGGAAACAATGCAGAGACATTCGGCAGCAAAATGCAGGAGATTTCTTCACTTTCCATTCACTTCTTACTTGTATTTAGGGGGAAAGAAAACAAATGCTATATTCTATTGGTGAATCACAAGAACAACCCCTCCCGCCTCCCCCCCTCCCCCATTCATAAATGGGAAGTGTGTGTATGTATATGCGTGCGTGCGTATATATATCTGTGTATATTTATATATATAAAATTAAAAACTAATAGTCGATACCGTTCTGTGGCTAACGAAATGCTTTTATGTGTGCGAACTTTCGAGATACACTGATCTCTGCTTCCAGCGATGTTACAATGGATAAAGCAAGAAAGGTTTTTACTTTCGAAAGCTCGCACAAATAAAAGCATTTTGTTAACCACAGAACGGTATAGACTATTTGGTTTTGATTATTACGTTTGGCTAACACGGTACATATATATATATATACACACACACACAGACACACAAACGGATCCTTGTGGGATGCAATACATTGGGACTTTGGGAGAACTATACGTTCTCTCAATGTTAGATATTTGGAACACAGGAGAAATGTGGCAAGGTGGCTTATCACACACAGCGAATCCAGACATTTTAGTCTCTTCCATAATAAGAATCCGGGGCTTCTGACCGTAATGGGAATTGAGCATGTTCCCCCCTTTCTTTTGGAGGTTCAAGAGCCTGTGCAGAAGGGAGTCCTTTTGGATCTATATGATGGGTACGCTGGCCCCTGCCGTTTTCAACGAGTGCATTGACACCAGTTCATTGGTATAGAGATCTTCCAAATACTGGCTTCTTGTGAATACTGTTTTTTGTTATTCTCTGCTTTGTGGGTTTGTAATTTCTGATACTGTATTACTCTGTTTTTCTTTTTTATCCCCTCACTATTTCTTTTGTATCTGTTCCCTCCCTTCTTGTTTTCCCTTCCCCTTTGTTTCCTTCCCTTCTCTCTCTTTCATTCTCCATGCCTATCCCCATCTTGTCCGTCCATATGGATATCAATATATATATATATATATATAAATATATATATTTGTTGATGGTTTTTATTGATCAATATGTGGTTATCAATATCCACTTTTTATTATCCTTACCCATGTCCTTCTATAAATGTGCCCTATTTTGTTGGCACTTTTTACACATTTTCATATATATTGTTTATCAATATAATTTTCCTTAATCATCCCCATTATGGTCCTACCCACCCCTCCTTTCTCCCCCCTTCCCCCCATTGGCTGTCTTTGTCCGCTTCCCTTTTTACCCATTTCCACTATGTTTAAGGTTGTCACGTCATTGTGGCAGGCATAATCAATTTCTTGCACATACATATTTTGTTTATATTTACTCATTTTTAACATAATAATTATATATCATATGGCTTCTGTTGTCGTATTCAATTGCTGTTTTGAGTGTTGCTATATGTTTAAACACACTCAATTATGTTCTGTTTTCAGTCTGATATTTGTTATATCTAACTTTAATATGTGAGGTTTTTTACATAAATATGAACTGCTCTGCAAATGGGAGCACAATACTTAATTCACGCCGATTCCATAAGCCATTGCAGGCTATAAAAGGTGTATGATAACTCCGACACTTCACACCCCTGATGAAGTCACGCTGTATGACGAAACGCGTAGGGACCCGGATGCTGTGACGCATTACATCATCACGCTGCCACGAGCGGCTTGTGTATCGAGACATTTGCTGGACTTCATCGTGGTTCAGTGAAAGAACTATATTGTTGTGAACTATCACATTGCCCCTCTGTTCTCTTGGAGGCATCATTACAAGGAATACACCATTTCAAGACTAAATGTCAAGATTCGATGGGAGGATTTCTGATCGTTCCATGAGCTGTTCCATGAGCATTTCCATGAGCTGTTCCATGAGCATCATCTCATATGAGATTGACTGACTGGATATATATATACACACTGATTCTTTACTTTTTTTTCCTGCTGTGCTGTAGCACTCCGGTACAATAAAAAAAATTCCAATTCATTTTGACCACTTTTGAAATGGCAGCAGTTACTTTTCTTTGCAGGAATATTTCTAGTACGAAAATAGGTCACTTTTAAATTATTATTTATGTTTTTATTTGTATGTATTTATATCTTTATTTATATAGCGCACACCGTGTACTCTGCGCCTTGCAAAAGAGACAACACAGTTCATGGAATTATAATACAGTAAGTGCATTAAAACAAAATCAGACAATGGGAAAGTAAATCCCCGTTCCGTAGAGCTTACAATCTAAGTGCATTGTTAGGAGACAGGTGAGGGGATAAGCGCTGTAGATGGCAGTGTTTGGCCACAATGGGTGGTAGGAGTGACTGTGGGTGTGGGACAGTAGCTGTGAGTCTAGCCTGTTAGGATGCTTCATTTAAGAGGTGAGTATTAAGGTTTGACTTGAAGGTGGGGAGAGAGGGTGCTTGCCGTATACTGAGTGTAACGGAGATCCACAGGTAGGGGGAAGCGAGGTAAAAAGGTTTAAGGCGCGAGAGAGTGTTTGTAGAGTTAAATTACCAGCCGCACACAACAGGCATTTTTAATAGGCACCACAAAAATTACTTTAATTCTATGTTTCTCTATAATTGGATTTCAATGTGTCACGTCTTATGAAAAAGAGGGATGAAAGTAAAGTAAATTTTAATAAAATAAATATTTTTGGGACTGGCTACATGGGACCCTCACATTAAAAGAGCAAGAGACGTAGGACAATTATCATTGGCTTTGAAAGATGGTGTACAGGGGACGGTGAGCACTAATTATTATAATGTAGCTGGTGAACTCTGTTACATGACCTATAGATGCCCCATTATTCCTCCACCCCATTAACAGACACAGACAACACGCCACACTGTATATGGGGTATAACGGCCACAGCTTTATTTAACTGCAACATATGCATATAACCGTTGACCGACCCTTGGCTGTGCCAGGAGCCCATGCATACACGTGAGTCGTGACCCCCACTACCACCACACCACCATCCCCCTCCTGCTGGCCGAATAACCAGTTCAGCCACCATGGTAATACCAACCAACCGGGCATTACGCCATCTGCCCAAAACAACCCAGGGCATCAGCCCACAACCTGCCCTAGGACCCAGTTTGGCACAGGTGTAATTGATGAAAACAATTGAGCAACAAGAACTCCATAAAACCACTTAATAACCCTTATACATTTATAGTTGCAGAATCATTAAATATACAATTTTAATTAATCCATACATTTCTTACGCAACGAAACTCCCCACATTTAAGAGTAACAGAACTTGTTCCAACCTTGAACAGACGAATAGCATCACAATTAATACATAACAATTTAAAAACCTTAAAATAATTAAGCAAATTTAGACAGATTACTAAACTAAATGGCATTAAAATCTTCAATATGGATAAACAAGAAATTTAATTTTAAATAAAGCATTCCAAACTTTTCCAAATTCATTTTAAAAAGCATTGTATTTATTAATTGAACCAATTACCAAAAATGCCAAAATACCAAAACAAAAATAAAAAAATTGTAATTTTTTTTTGTCTCGTTTGACCACAAAACCTTTTTCCAAAAATAGGTGAGAAAGAACATAAGATTGTAATATATGTGGATGATATTCTTCTGATAATAACGAATCCACTGGTTTTGTTGCCCAATATAATGGGTGTTTTGGGTATATATAGTTCAGCATCTAATTTGAAAATCAATTTAACAAAAACAGAGTCCCTAAACATAAGCCTTCCAGCAGACTTGGCGACCCAAGTTAATGAAAACTTCCCTTTCGAGTGGAAGAACAGGAGTATAAAATATTTAGGTACAACTATAATGCCAAAAGTAGAGATTTGTTCCGGGACAATTATCACAAGGTGGATTTGGTCTGCCGAATATCAACAAATACTATCTCGCTACACAAGTGAACGCTCTTTTTGAATGGTCTCACTGTACTAAAAACAAATTCTGGGTGGAAATTGAAAATAATTATTGCAAATATATAGACTCAAATAAGGCTCCATGGCTCAGGAAGACAGATCGTCCTAAAGCTCTTTACGAACACCCTACTATCGGCGCAGCGCTATCTGCATGGGATGAAATGTCCAAGGATGAGTGTTTTCACGTTCCCATCCCCTCTCACTCCAATATGTGGGAACCCCGACTTTCTCCCAGGGTTGGATCCCAGAATATTTGAAAAGTGGGGTCAAGCGGGGTTAATTAGACTAGGAGACCTGATGGAAGTGGGAGAGATTAAATATTTTCAGGACCGGTTTGATTTTAAAGAAGGGGAGAGATGGCAATATATGCAAATTCTACATTACATGAACACAAAAAAAGAATTAATAAAAACGCGCTGAGGACGTGGAATCCTTTTGAAACAGTGCTGGTTTTGTTGGGTGCAAGTGGGCACAATATATCCTATATCTACAGAACATTATTGGAGATCAATGCTGAAACTAAGCCAGGTTTTGTATTAGCTTGGGAAAAGGAGCTGGGTAGGGAATACTCTTCACTCGAATGGACACAAATGTGGAGTAATGCCGACTCTTCCTCGATATCAATGAATATTTTAGAAAACGCATATAAGATAATGTACAGGTGGTATTACACACCACAGAAATGGAAAGAATGCTACCCAGGAACGTCTAATAAGTGCTGGAGAGGATGTCAGGAGGTGGGAACAATGCTTCATATTTGGTGGAAGTGTAAGAAAATAAAGCGGTTTTGGGATATGATAGGGGAGCAGATTTGTAATATTACCAAGATTAGAATCCCAAAAGACCCAAGTATTACACTGCTAAACAGAGAAGGGGTCAAAGGGCACAGAATTAGGAAATCTACTACTACATATGCTAAACGCAGCAAGAGGTGCTATTGCTGCCAACTTGAAAAAGCTGGAGGCGCCCACTATAGAACAATGGGAATCGAGAGTATGGGAGGTTGTGAAGATGAAACAATCGTCATACATAACCACTGACACAAGATTAAAACTGGAACTCCTCTGGCGGCCATGGTCAGAGTTCCCTGGTAAAAGAACACCGTGAAAAGCGTTAAAGAGGAAATATCTGCCATAGTAGGAATTATAGGGACAATTTGGATTAATACATTTGGGTTGGACTTGTTTGTAGATTTTATTTTAATCTAATCTGTTTTTGTTTATTTGTTTTTGTGATTGTATTTATTATTTACATTTTGTATTGTTTTCTAATGTATTGTATATGTTAATTGTTCTAAAATGCGAACTATAAATAAAGAATAAAAAAAAAAAAACCTTTTCCATATGTCTGCAGTATCATCTATATGTTTCTTCGCAAACAAAAATGTAACTTTTTGGTCTACATTCCATGTGTTACGTCGGGTGCAAGCTCAACACTGCACATCACCCAGTTAACACCATCCCAACTGTAAAGCATGGTGGTGGGAATATCATGTTATGAGGAGGCTTCTCTTCAGCAGGGACTGGGAAGCTTTCCATGATAGAGGGGAGAACGGAATGGGCAAAGTACAGGTGAATCCTTAAGGAAAAGCTCTTTGTCAGCCAAGACTCTGGGGAGGAGATTCACGTCTCAGCAGGACAATGACCCGAAGCCAAAGCCAGTGGTTGAACAAGAAGAGAATGAATGTTATTGATTAGTACTGTCAAAGTTCTGACTTTAATTCAATCGAACATTTATGGCGAGACTTCAAGATTGCAGCCCATGGACAATCCTCAAAAAACATATCAGAACTGGATCAATTTTCAAGTGAAAAATGGGCAAAAATGTCACCATCCTACTGTGCAAAGCTAGACCGATCCAAAAATACTAGTAGCGGTAATTGCTGCAGAAGGTGCTTCTACCAAGTACTGACTTAAGTGGCAGAATACTTTTGCAAGCAGTATTTTTCACTCTTTTTCTTCCTTTGCTGACATTTTACCTCCTCTTCCTCCTCTTCCTCCTCCTCAGGGGAAGGACTCTGGTGATCAACCAGCTGGTGGTCAGTCAGCTGTGTACCGGCTGATAGCCATGGGTCCAACCCCTGAATTTGTCAGCAATATCCAGAGGAAGTTGCTGGACTTCCTTTGGATAGGGAAGCATTGGGTTTCTGTGGGTGTTGCGTGCCTCCCTCTGGGAGAGGGTGGGCAGGGAGTGGTGTGTGTCCGCTCCCAGATACACACTTTTTGTCTCCAATACCTGCAGAGATACCCATTCGCAGATCCGTCTCCGCAGTGGTGCCAGCTGGCGACCAGTTTCTTTCACCAGCTGCGCAATATGGAGTATGACCAGCAACTGTTTATCATCAAGTCCGAGGGGTTTGGTAGAGACTTCTCAGTGCTGCCGGCATACTAGTGGGACTTTCAAAGGGCCTGGAGCCTGGTCTCTGCGACCAGGAAAGGACAGGCGGCGGTGGGGTTTGGTTTCCTCATCGAGCCCCTGCTGTTTAATCCAGCAGTTAGGGCTCGGATGTTGGATTCACCCTATATCTGCTGCCAACTAATCCTGGCACGGGTGACTAGAGTAGGGAATCTCCTGAACTATTAACGATGGGACTGGGTAGGGGCAGAGGTGCTCGCGCACCATATGGGTCTGCCTACTGTGCGCATCCCTCATCGGCTGATCCAGGAGATTAAAGATGCCATCCACCCCGATTCACGCACCTTCATCAAGGGGGTATTGCAGACCGGAGAGCTCTGCCCACCTATCACCCCCAGCTCTTTGGATCTTTGCGTGGGACCAAAGCCACGGCAACCCCCTCAAGCACCTCTTCTCCCCAACCTCAGCAGGTTGGTGGACATGTCACCACCATGTTTCCGTGGCATGCTAGGAAAGGCCTGTACTCTCCCGTGCTCCATACAGTGCACTACCTCGCCCTTGTCGCCCGCCCTGATACCATCTGGAGGTGGGTTCTTCCTGCAAGGGCGAGAGGCCCCGGTGGAGGGAACTCTGTTCAGAGTTGGTTCCCCGTCCCGCCGGGGATTTGAGTTGGAGAGTCTTCCACGGTGCACTGAGCACGGGAGAGTACTTGGCCCACTTCACGGACTCCCCCGCCACCTGCCCCTTCTGTGGCGAGCGGGAGTCCGTGTATCATATTTATTTTAACTGTGCCAGACTGCAGCCCCTCTTATCCACCTTGAGGGGCCTTCTCCTGCAGTTCTGGCTGCACTTTTCCCCTCACCTTTTTATTTTTGGGTGCCCAGTGTCCTGGATCAATAAGCCTCATCAACCTGCTCCTGGCATTGGCTAAGCTAGCCAGATCAGGAAACAGTGTCTGGAGAGGGAGGTCCCAACAAACATCGTGGTTGCGCTCCCGTATCCGGGCAGAGTACACGTACGCCGAGTCCACTGGGACGGTTTCAGAGTTTGCCTCCCAGTGGGCGTCCGGCGGGGTGCTCTGCTCGGTATCCCCCACTCTGGATTATTTTGTACTAACCCTTCATTTTTAGTGCACTTTATTTCCCAAGTAGAATTGCTATTCAATTGATTGGCCGGCCAATCAGCAAAACCAGATCAAAATAGACGTCATATAACAGTGTTCAGTTTTAATCACTACAGCTCTGTAACTTTGAATAAAAATAGTTAGTTTGAAAAAAAAAAAAAAAAAAAACATTTGCATACATTATTTGTAATTCAACCATTTGTGAGATTAGTGGTAGGTGGTGAATACTTCTCCAAGCCACTGTACATACATACATACATACATACATACATACATACATACATACACACATACATATACATACATACATACATACACACACACATACATACATACATACATACATACATACATACACACATACATATACATACATACATACACACATACATACATACATACACACACACATACATATACATACATACATACACACATACATACACACACACATACATATACATACATACACACATACATACACACATACACACACATACATATACATTCATACACATACATACACACATACATACATACATACACACATACATACATACATACACACATACATATCCACACATACATACATACATACACACATACATACTTACTTTCATACATACAACAATGTGTTTCTGGCCATCTAGCAATGCAGCGTTACAGCCCATAATGTACAATTTAAATATTTTTGTGGCTATGATTAAATTAAAAAAAATTCGCGGAAGAATTTAAAAAAAGGGGGGGATGGATTACTTTGCTATTCTTTTCCAGCTAAGGATCATTTTTTGCTGTAATTGCGCCTGTAAACGTATCTTCCATTATGAAATGCTTGTGGAGAAGGTTTCGGAGACGGTAGTTGGTGTCTGAATGTTGTAACTCTTTGCCTCCCTACTATATCCTGCTGGCGGCGGCTGCACCTTTTAAACATGAATGCACTGGGTATAACCTTCAAGTAAGGTTTTGTTCTCCATGGCATTATCTTCCGACATCCACGAGACTGCAAGGCTGCTGGCATGTTGTGTAACCCGTGGTAAAGTTGGGAGAAGGACACACTTGCCGTGAACCTAACGCACTTGCAGATTATTTATACCCCCGTCCTGCCCTGCCTCGACAGCTCCAATAAAAGAAACATCAAGTTCTTCTCTCCTCTATAAATAAAAAATGGCTTTAAATGGAGAAGAATCTCTATCCATCCCTAGGCTGGTGAATTACAGGTCAGCATTTCAGGGTGTGACAGTCCAAATCTTTCACTGATCCACCTCCAGTCAGCCATCACTTTCAGTTGCTGAGAAGGAGGCACAGCCAGCAATAGCTCTGCGTGTATATTTGGCACACAAACGGAATAAAAACAGCATATTGAATATCAGCATATTAAATGTCATTTCCACTCCTGTGACTCCCTCGGGGCTCTGGGGGGGGGGGGGGGGGAGCGGGGGGGCTTTGCTATTGTCAATGTTACTTTTTGTTAAAACGGTCCAGCTTACCGTGGTGTTCTAGAGTTGGAAGAAGATGAAAACACTCGCCCACGTTGCATACTCACGGCTGACACTCGCCCACGCAGCATACTCACGGCTGCCTGGGTTTTTAAATCGAAGATATGTTTAGACCCCAAGCCAATTAAAAACATAATGGCAAATGGCACTCTTTATATCCGCAGCGTGTGGAAACTCGGCCTAAAGGGTCAAATATGTGCAGGCTGATATATGGATCAAATATAAACTTGAATTCAATCATTCATATATTAGTCCATTAATGGACTTTTTTCAGAATAAGTAAGCATGGTTAGGGGAGGTTAGTAAAATCGTATTGCTTTTGCACAATATTTGAAGCCTGTTCTCTCTTATTTATATTTTATTGCCATGCTGAAGGTTTTCTTCTGATGTCTTCAGTGATAAGGCCCCTTAGTAACATGCAGAAAGGTGTCTGAAATGAAAATGTGAGTTTCTGAGTTCTAAAAATAGCCATTGTACAGGTTGCCATACAGTCCTGCTGAAAAACTCACCTCTTAAAGAAAGCCTTCCAATAACCTGCCCTCCCGGCTGCTGTCCCACACTCGCCCCTACCAACCATTGTGGCCAAGCACTGCCATCTACTGCACTTATTCAGGGAGAAGGAGCGGCTCAGTGAGTAAAGACACCGACTGCCACAGGGAGCCTGGTTAAATTCCCAGTGTCGGCTCCTTGTGACCTTGGGCAAGTCACTTTATCTCCCTGTGCCTCAGGCAAAATACAACATAGATTGTAAGCTCCACGGGGCAGGGACTGTGCCTGCAAAATGTCTCTGTAAAGTGCTACGTAAAACTAGCAGCGCTATACATGAACATGCTGCTATTATTATTCCCTCACCTGCTGTTTCTGTAAATCTCCCAACATAGCACTTAGATTGTAAGCTCTCCGAGGCAGGGATTTACTTTCCTATTGTTTGATTTTGTCTGTTGCACTTATTGTATTATAATTCCCTATATTATAAAGCGCTGAGTACACTGTGGACTCTATATAAATATATATATATATATATATATACATACACATACGAATATATATATACATACATACATACCAGGGTACCCTCCCTTGCCTCCTCCCTGGCAATGGTCCCCTCGCTCGGGAGGGTTTGTGTGAGTTGCGTCGGCCATGTTGTGGTTGGCACAGCCACATACATAGGGACTGTGTGTAAGGCAGCGGCCATCTTGGGGTTGGCGGTGCAGGAAGAGGAGGTCCTGGCTCTTCAGGATTTTCCCTGCGGATAGGAGGTGGCGTGCTCAGTCCTGACGGGGCCGGCGAAGGGAGAGGTATTGTCCAGGGAGCTAGTCAAGCACCTGGGCTAGGCCAGACCCGTTCCCCGTAGGCCCCAGCTAGTTTCCCCCTACACCGTAGTGGAGTATTGTAGGGCTGGCCCATAGTAAGGGACCTGCCCTTTAGTGTGTAAGAACCAGCGAAGCAGACAGAACCGCAGAGTAGGATTCCCCAGGCCTGGTGGAACGGCCAAGCGGTGCTACCGGACGTAAGGCAAGAGGGGATTTTGTCGGGGGCCCTGTATCGTGGGATCACAGAGGCAGCATATCTTAGGTCAGTGGTGCACAATCTTTCTCTGCTGCACAATGCCTGCTTCCCTCCCTGCTCGGCCCCCTCTCCCCCTTACCTTGTCTCCGGCTCTCGGCGTCAAATAACGCTGTGTGGTCATGTGACGTCACGTGACCCCGTGTTGCCATGGTGATACGTCGCCAAAGACAAGGTAAGTGAAGTTGCTGAGGTCTCACGCGATCCCCCGGCATTAATTTAAAGCGCCCCCCCTAAAAAATCTTGCGGACCCAATTTGCGCTCCCCTGTCTTAGGTATAAACTGGTGTACACGAGTACTCAGGAAGGTACCTATGTGCACCAACACTACATGTGGGAGGATAGTGCTGCCCTCACATATCTCCTTGAGTGGGATTGCTCTATTGGACATCGGGTTCTAGGTGCCAGGGCACCATCAGTACTGGGGGGACAATTACGGTTGTTGTTACCTACTGGATATTGTTTATGGTGTGTAAATTGTATTCCGGGAGCGCCATGGGACCATAGTAAAGTGTGTTGCATATACGTTGTTTTGATTGTGGTTATTTGAGGTATACCATATAGGTATACCGGCTCCCATTAAGGGCTATTCCTCCAAAGCTGGGATTCTCCCGGGTGGAGGCGCTGCACCAGCCTCCCCAAGCGTGGAGGCTTAGGCCTCTTGTAAGCCTAACATCTATACTATAATTCTAAGTTTGTTTTCCGTCTGTTTGTATGTTTGTATGTCCGAAGCATTGAAATCTCAGAAATGGCACCATGTAGCACCTCGAAACTTTCACTGTACATTCTGCTGCGGATTTGTAGGTCAACGCAACTATTTTGAGCTTCCAATGTGACTCACCTCCCAAATTATGGACATTCTAATTTTCCCTCGACTGTCCAGGAAATCTGTTAGAGCAGGGGACGGGGCTACTAAGGGAGGGGGCGTGTCCTTGCCTGGATCGGGGCTGTGTATGTGGGGGGAGATGTGCCAGCTAGCTGGGGGGCAGATATACCAGCGAGCGGGGGGACATGTGCCGGTAGCGAGGGGAGATGTACCAACGGACGGGGGGGTGGGTACATTTGCTGCCAGCGAGGGGAGATGTACCAACGGGAGGGGGGTGGGGGGGGAGATGTGCCGGCAGCAGGGGGGGGGAGAGGGGGCGGTGAGATGTATTCAATATTACATTCCCCGGGCACAAAAGCTAGTACAATATAATACATACAGTATAATACTTATGATACAATAAATGCAACAAACAAAATATGATATTTATAAACATTCATATGCCAGTGAAGCATATAGATGCAGTTTTTCTTTTACAATGACTTTTCTTGTATAAATGAGCACTGTATATTGCTTCTCGTTGGTGTATCTTGCTGATCTAGAACCATTTTTTTAAATTTAAATCCGTGCTCCACTTCTGACTGATCCCAACAACCCAATCAGAGACATAAACGTTCCTTTCTCCTGAATGAGGGGGGTGATAGTGGCCCTGCTCCTGTGGGAACCCTGCCTGCGATGGGGTGATAGTGGTCCTGCTCCTGTAGGAAACCTGCCTGCGATGGGGTGATAGTGGCCCTGCTCCTGTGGGAACCCTGCCTGCGATGGGGTGATAGTGGCCCTGCTCCTGTGGGAACCCTGCCTGCGGTGGGGTGATAGTGGCCCTGCTCCTGTAGGAACCCTGCCTGCGATGGGGTGATAGTGGCCCTGCTCCTGTAGGAACCCTGCCTGCGGTGGGGTGATAGTTGCCCTGCTCCTGTAGGAACCCTGCCTGCGATGGGGTGATAGTGGCCCTGCGATGGGGTGATAGTGGCCCTGCTCCTGTAGGAACCCTGCCTGCGATGGGGTGATAGTGGCCCTGCTCCTGTAGGAACCCTGCCTGCGATGGGGTGATAGTGGCCCTGCTCCTGTAGGAACCCTGCCTGCGGTGGGGTGATAGTGGCCCTGCTCCTGTAGGAACCCTGCCTGCCATCGGGTGATAGTGGCCCTGCGATGGGGTGATAGTGGCCCTGCTCCTGTAGGAACCCTGCCTGCGATGGGGTGATAGTGACCCTGCTCCTGTAGGAACCCTGCCTGCGATGGGGTGATAGTGGCCCTGCTCCTGTAGGAACACTGCCTGCGATGGGGTGATAGTGGCCCTGCTCCTGTAGGAACCCTGCCTGCGATGGGGTGATAGTGGCCCTGCTCCTGTAGGAACCCTGCCTGCGATGGGGTGATAGTGGCCCTGCTCCTGTAGGAACCCTGCGTGCGTTACAGTAATAAATAAGCGTTTCACATTGGCTGCCGCTTGAATTGGTCAGAGGCGGGGCGTGGAGGTGGGAGACGGGGATTTCGTGGTTGCAGCCCCCCAATATTTATTTGCCCAGAAATCCTAATGAGAAGCGCACAGAAAATAAACTATAAAAAACCCCTGTGCTGCCGCAGCTTATAACTGTGCTTTGGGGAGCTGCTGAAAAGGGGGGACATAAACTAAACGGTTGCACATGCAGTTGCATTTTCAGGAGCGTTCCTGGAGGAGGAATATGAGTGCAGCTATATACTGACACTTCAAAGTATGAATTAGCCAACAGCGGTATATTTGCCACCCAACAATGGGGCCTATGCAGAGAGCAGCGAATTTTAAAATTGGCGAATTTATTAAAAAGTAGCTTTTTTGGAGAGTTTTAATCTCCATATGCAGAAAAGTGCGAATTCTGCTATGTTTAACATGGATGCGTGTGGCGAGTTTAAATTGGCGAGATGCGCGCTTCAGAAATGTGTTAAAATAAATTCGCGCCTTTTTTTTTCCCTTTGCAATGGCCGCGAGCGGCAGTTTTTTTTGGCGAGGCAAAACGGAGACAATCGCGCCATTTTATTGGCGCGAACAGCCGCTAGATGCCGTTCGCGCCTCTCTGCATACGGATATTTTTTAAACTGGCGAGATTGCGGTTCTCGCCAGCCGCGAGGCGAGTTTTACAAATAGAAAAGAAAAATTGGCGCGTTTTTCGGAAATCTCCATTTTCTGCTGTTTTCTGCGCGATTATCTCCAAAAAATGGCGAATTTCGAAAATTCGCTGCTCTCTGCATAGGCCCCTATGTGTTCCTTTCTTTATTGTGTTGCTCTTGTGATTGCTGCTGCATCCTATCTGCTTCCCTGATGTGTGTGTGTGCGCGCGGCAGACTCCGCCAGGCTAATGAATTAGTGTCTGAGACTAGCCATCTGCTGCTGAATGAGCTCCTTCTAATCCCGCTCAGTCTGAACATGAATTTAAGGATTTTCTCTCACTGGGGGTTATTCATTAAACTGTTATGCTGCCAATCGGGGCCCTGTCACATGGAAACGCCAATTTGAAGTCAATGGAAGTGTCAGTGCGACAGCGCCCCGATCGACACTATTACAGTTTTCTGAATGACCCCCCCCCCCCCCTCCAAAGACTCCATTGCATTATAGGTCAGGATTTCCTGCGGCTTATTGTCGTGGTGTCATACAGTCCACAGGACCCCAAATCCTTTCTGCTAATACATGGAATGAATCTGACAGCCGCCGCCTTGTCTGTTATCCCATCTGCTGGCGACTGAGTGCGGGGAAACTCGGCGTGAAGACTTTCTCTATCACACGAGCGATTGAGTGACAAGAGGCAGATGCGCACAGTACGCTGATAACACCAACATTGCTTTGTTCAATATCCGAGGCATTTCAAGCCAACATATACCGTGCCAGTCAGTGCCAGAGAAGCTGGCGACTCGGACGTCTCACATCGTGGCACTCACAATACATCTCTGCAGTGAATATTTGGTCTGAGAGATGCCCACGTATCTCAGGTGTGCTCCTCTGTGTGCCCACGTATCTCATGTGTGCCCACGTGTCTCATGTGTGCTCCTCTGTGTGCCCACGTATCTCAGGTGTGCTCTTCTGTGTGCACAGGTATCTCCGGTGTTCTCCTCTGTGTCCACAGGTATCTCAGGTTTGCTCCTCTTGTGTGCACAGGTATCTCGGGTTTGCTCCTCTATGTGCACAGGTATCTCAGGAGTGCTCCTCTGTGTGCACAGGTATCTCAGGTGTGCTCCTCTGTGTGCACAGGTATCTCAGGAGTGCTCCTCTGTGTGCACAGGTATCTCAGGTGTGCTCCTCTGTGTGCACAGGTATCTCAGGTGTGCTCCCCTGTGTGCACAGGTATCTCTCCACATGTTGTATAAAGGTGTGTTTGGGGTGGTATATAAGTCACTTGGGATTCTAGCAAAAAAGAGTCCCGCGCGATCTCCCCCTCCCGCGCGCTCTCTTTCCCCCCCCTCCCTCCCTCCCTGATTTGTGACACATTTGCCCAGTTCTCTATTCAATTTGTCTTAGGATGAAAGTGAACTAAGGGCAGTGGCATGTTTATTAGGTGAAATGTATTTGGTAAAAGTGAAAACAAATTTGTTAAAATGTAACAGGGTAAAGGCTTGTGAGGGTTTTTACACTCTTTATCTAATATCTTTTGGTGGTAAGGCTGTTTGTTAATGCTCAAAACTAACATGTAAAAAATAATTTGCATAGTAATTAAGAAGCCCTCATTAGTCAAACAGGTGCACTTCATTAGCTTTAATTCAGTGGAGAAAGGGAAAACATTTTGAACAGGATGCAAATAAGTAATGGAGATATATAGGGCCATATTTCCTAAGCAGTGCTACTCCATACGTCATTTTCTTTTTTGTTTCAATATTTTTTTTTATTATTTTACTTAAATAAATTTGTCACCTTACTTACATGTACAATTTTGATAAAGGAACAATATTTATACATCTATCTTAGTAAAAAATAATTATCTTCATAACAATTTTTCTTTGCTATTTTCTGTATGTTGCATATCGATTTCATTTTTATATATAAATCTCTTTGGATTCTTTTCATTTCAAATTATTCTTATTTTTTATTTTATAACATAGAAAAGATAAAGAAAAAGGATAGATAAAGTTGGGGCCAGAGAGGAAAGGAATGGGAAGGGGAGGGAATGCTTAAGGGCTAAAAGGTTAAAGAAACAAGGGATAACAGTCAACCATGATCAGGACTCTACCTAAGAACCGGAGGCCACAGTTCCCAGACCTAACAGAATTTATCTCATTTTTTATTTAGTTGAGCTGAAAGCTTTTCCATTAATTTAACTTCATTCACTCTTTTAATTATTGTATATCTCGATGGTACATTTATATTCTTCCACGCTGCTGCTATAGAGCAACGGGCTGGGTGTAAGAACAATAAAGATCATTTTTCCCATCGGGTTAGACACTTCTTCGACGGGCTTTGCTAATAAATACGTTAATGGGTCTAGAGGGATTTTTATATCTGTAATTTCCTGAAGCATATTCTAGATCATTGTCCAAAACTTTTGAATCTGTGGACATGACCACCATATATGTACCATATCTCCTCTCAGGCCACATCCTCTCCAGCATAAATCTGATGTGCCTGGGGAGATCTGGCTCAGCCTACTCGGGATTAGGTACCGTTGAAATTAATGTTGTATATATTTTCCTTCGTTATCGTGCAAATTGAAGTTTTAGCTGCCGATTCCCAGATATCCTCCCAGGTTTCCCTATCTATTTCTACATTGAGATCTCCAGCCCATTTTATCATATCGTTATGATTCTGAGGAGTTGTTGCTAGAATTAATTCCTCATATATTCTCGAGATAAACCCCTTTTCATACACACTTTTTTTTTTAGAAAAACTTTCAAATTTTGTAAAATCCGGAAATTTCTCTTTCTGAGATAATTTCAACAAATAATGTCTAATGTGAAGAAAACGAAAAATTGGAATATCATGTGTTTGATATTTTATTTGTATCTCCTTAAATGTCATTGGTTTCCCTTCTACTACAAGTCATTTACCATTGTAATATTTAGCTCTCTGAATTGTTTGAATGTATTTTTTGCGCATCCTGGTTTAAACTCAGGATTATTCAATATAGGCGTTAATAACAATGGAGTTGAATTTAGTGAATATTTTTTTTGTTTTTAGACCAAGTTTCCCATGCGCATCTCATCGATCCTAATTTAAACTTCTCCACATGTCTTTCCTCTTTTAACCCAGTCCATAGGACTGACGTCAGTGAAAGTGCACTCACATAAGATAACTCAATCCCCAGCCAGCACGTCGTTGCCGGGTCGTTGTTCCACATCACCACTTGTTTCAATTGGGCCGACTGATAGTATTTGATGATGCATGGGACCCCCATAGCCCCACCTCCAGTGTGAGCTAACATTACCGATCTTGCCACTCTTGGTCTTTTGTCTTTCCAAATAAATTGGAAAATTCTATTTTGGATATTTTTAAGTTCAATTATTGGGACTTTTATTGGGATTGTCTGAAAATAATATAATAGTTTTGGCAAAATATTAATTTTTACTGAGGCAATTCTGCCCATCCAAGATATCTGGAAGCTATTCCATCTTTATTTATTTATAATAATATGTATTTATTTCTATAGCATCTTCAATTAGAGAAGATATACAAATATTAAAGGAATTCAGATTGGAGATATAAAATATAACATATCTCTTTTTGCAGATGATATAATATTGTCATTATCTAATCCATTAATCCCCATACCTAATCTTTAATATCAACTAAACGAATTTGGAAAAGTTTCTGGATATAAAATCAATAATGACAAGTCAGAAGATTTAAATTTGACAATACCCGAGATGTCACATTTACAAAGACATTTTAAATATAAATGGAATTCCAAACATATTAAATATTTAGAAATGAATATAGTAAAATCATATCAAGATTTATACAAAAGCAACTATCCACCCCTATTTGAAAAAATGAAAGCAGATCTCCAAACGTCACTTTCGAGCATCGTGCAGTAAATATGGCCCTTGAGTGCCCACTCAAATGAATGGTCAATAAGGTGTTTTATGGAGTGGCGCTGCTGGGTTAATATGGCCCTATTTCCTTGGAGGGGGCTGTAAGGTGTGATGTGGAGTAGCAGTTTTATGGCTCCATAATCTTTGTAAGGACGTTCACTGCATTGATAAAGTGTTAAAAAAATAAATTAAAAGTTTTTCTATGTATTTTTTGAACAATGTTTTTACTGATATTTTCGCACATTGTACATAGGATACAGAATCGGAACCACTGAGGGTGTCCTCCTCACAGTACACATGTTGCTATGTTTTTTGCATGGACTGCCCCTTTGATGCCTGGGGCACATTGGAGCTGCCGGCTGAGATGAAGTTCTAGTAGCCACAGATTAGGCATTAATAGTAGCTGTCAGCGACCCTAGATGTCTGAGATTTGGAGACCCTGCCGGGATTACATTTCACTGGGCTCGTTCTGAATGTAATACGGTTCCTTTTGAAGTCTGCGAGACCATTGATTTGGGTGAAGCACTAAATCCGCGGGTCTCCCTGAAATGAATGAAGAAAAGTCGGTCAGCATTCTTTAAGGGGAGATTGAGGAAGCGTGCTGGGGATGCCTGTAATATATGCAGGAAGGGCCAATAACCGGGCTCCTGTCTGGAGAGGTAGGCAGTGGTGAAAGGGGCAGCGGTGAAAGGTGGCTCTCCATGCCAGGTGGCAGCTGGCGAGCTTATCTGAAGATCCAGTACTGTGCAGGGAAATTCCCACCCAGCGATCCACACAGAGACATTACAGTACCATGCACAGTGCTACAAACAGGGATTGGGTGGCTGAAACATTCCACATCCTTGATTACTGTGAGGGAGATGCAGTAGTGATACCCAATGTAATAGGGTGAACTGGTAAACAGGGATCATACTGAAGAAGTGCTCTGCCACAGGTCAGATACACTTGGAAGGTGTTTGCAGACTACTGGAGATGTTAATTGTGGGACTGCTCTATTCATTAGTGTATACACACAATCCTATTTGCATACACCGTTCAGCAAGGACTGCGGTTAACAATTAAGATTATTAAAGTGTATGTGAGTGGATATATATTTTTTTATTTATATAAAAAATATGTGTGTGTGTGTGTGTTTATATATATATATATTTATATATATATATATATATATATATATATATATATATAAAAACATAATACTGAGTTAAGTTATGGTGAGTAAAAAAAGTGACAAAAACCCTCCACAGGAAAGCAAATATGCTTATATTTGCATATATATATATACAGTCAAACATATAACATAATTAAAAGCAAACATTTTCTTTTGGCCGCTCTACGTAAGACTGTGTAGGTCATCCGACCGTTCCTAAAATTTCTTTTTCTTTTCTTTTTTGGTCCTTTTTCTATTTCATTTTTCTTTCATTACATGGGCAGGGTGTGTGATGTAAAAACCGTTCAAGATCAATCAATATGGACCAGACTCCACGCTATGTAACACCTCCTTACATCCCCACCCTCAAAATGTAATGGAATCAGCTGTGCGACTGACGATATACGCCATCTTGAGACGTCCACTCCGTCCCAAAATGAGCAGCCACTTTACTTTTCTGTCCAAACATTCTCTCTCATTCCTCTAGGCCAGGGGTGGCCAACTCCTGTCCTCCCGGACCACCAACAGGCCAGGTTTTAAGTCTATCAATGCTTCAGCACAGGTGGCTCAGTCAGAATGATTAGGGATATCCCTGCTTCAGCACGGGTGGCTCGTTCTGACTGAGCTACCTTTGCTGAAGCAGGGTTATCCCTAATGCCTGGCCTGTTGGTGGCCCTTGAGGACTGAAGATGGCCACCCCTGCTCCAGATTAGGGGTGCGCAAACTGGGGGGGGGGGGGGGGCGAGATTTTGTTTTGGGGAGGTGCGGCGGTTACAGAGGCCCCACGCTCTTCAGTGCGAGGCCTCTGTAAATCACTTACCTGAATTGAGCCGGCTTCGGGCCACACATCGCGATTGCAACACGGCGTAATTTGACGTGGCATTAAAGGTAGGGGGGGCGCGATACAGGGGGAAAGCAGGTGGGGGGGAGGGGGCGCAGCACAGGAAGTTTGCATACCCCTGCTCTAGAGTCTAGACTAAGCTCTCAGGTGCAGGGCCCTCATTACCTTCTGTTTGTGCATGTTTGGCCTTATTTGTACAAATAAACAATCATAATAAAATCAGTGAGACTCCGAGAATCCGTGGCAGTTGACGTCTGCTGCACTGCACAAGCTGCTGCAGCTCGAGGCCACTGTAATCAGCAGGCACAGGGCTTATTTATATACTTCAGTATGACTCAGGATGAAAGACATTGCAATTGTGTTTGAAAAGTGAGGTTAGAAATAAATCTGAAACGTATAAACTCAATAATATATATATATATATATATATATAAAAAAGAGAAAAGAAGCGCCCGATCCTTGTGTAAAATCAGATATGAATTTTAATACATCACGGACAAGACAAATGCACACTTACAATTTACATATAAAGGACACTTACAATTTGTCTGATTAAATCAGGCATATTATGGGACCAGCCCATGCACCAACTGAAGACTCCACGATCACCTCTGTGTAAACTGAAGTCCTTTAGAATGCTGGATCTTGTGTCTGTATCAGCCGTTGTCCCAGAGAGTTATCCCAGAGAGTAAGGGAATCTGTACTTTCCTTTGCGACTGCTTAGTTGTAGCGTGCGGCCGCCATTCACCTCTCTCGTGGAGCACTGGGACCCGAAAGGGACTTCACACACGTCTCTGCGTCTCTGCGTCTTCACGTTGGTAACTGGGAGCTGCTCGACCACCGTATGTTCACTGCCACATATCCCTACGCGTTTCTTCCGCAAGGACGGAAGAAACGCGTAGGGATATGTGGCAGTGAACCTACGGTGGTCTGCTTTATCAATCATTATTTTTGAATATTATTTTTTTGGTCCACTATTTGTTATGATTTTAATTTAATTCACAATTTAGGTTAGGTTGGACCTTGCATATTTATAGTCATTTATGTTAATTGCACAGTTATTCTTTTGTCCTCTATTTTTGATAGAATTTGAATCAATTTTTGTTCATATTTTTCTATTTTTCTTTTTGATTTTTATGCACACTTTTTCTTTTTAAATATTTTTTATAAATTTTTTATAATAATTTTAATTGGGCATACATACGGCCCCTGCCACTTTTTATATTGATATCTATCTGTTTGAACTAAATTTATCCACCTGGTGCAAACACCTACCACTTATATCAGCGTTGCAGCGGTTTTGGTGTAATTGGTAAGGGGCGCTGTCTATAATTCTGTCACATATTTTGTTTATATATATATATATATATATATATATATATATATATATATATATATATATATATATATATATATATAAACAAAATAAATTGCCTTGGCAGAAGTAGCTTCACTTTGCCTGTTCCACTGTTAAACAAACCTTCAGTTATGGAACATGAGTTAAAGATGGCACGGAAAGAGTTACAATTAGATTGTAAGCTCTTCGGGGCAGGGACGGCTTTTTCTTTTTTTCTAATGTCTACTTTTAGGGAATAAAGCGCTTATTCCTAGTAGGTCACGTGTGTTACTGCTGTAAAGCGCTGTGTACATGGATGGCGTTACTGCATATAAATAAAGCTACATACAATGGCGAAGTGGTTCCCGTTTATTCCAGCTGCACTATATGCGGCTAGGTGAATCTGTCCCAGGGTGTATTTCAGTACAGTGTGAGAGGAATGCATTTCCACCTTCTCTATCAGCAAGTACACGAGACAGGTAAAGTTCCTTTGAACACACACACAGCAGAATTACCCACAGTACAAAGATAAGGTGGCCTATTTGCCCATTATCAAACAAAAGCTAAATCCCTTGATATGCGCATGTCCTGATAATGCATCCTCCTCTTATCTGACTCGGGCTGCTTTCTTAATTGCATGTCTGCTGCTCAGAAGTTGTTATCTCTTCAGTTCTGAAAGGCTTGAAGGTGGAGTCCCAATAACCAACATATATTATGTGTGTGAAATAAAAATAAAAAACAACGCTCTCAGCGCATGTAACATCTTGTCCAACATTTTGCAATGTTTTGTTTCAAAGATTAACATTAAAGCCGCAATCTTTGTAGCGCGGTGATTATTTCCCAATAACTGGGCCTCTCTTAATGCAGAATAGCTGCTGTTTTCTTTGCAGAGCTCGCCCCAGCTCAGCAGATAATTTCCTCTGATATACCAACGTTTTTTCGGGAGCTTAGAATGTGAGCAGGAAACTACCATCCAGCAGCCAGTAACTGTTACCTTTGATGTTACCGTTCCTGATTACCCCAGAGGCATGAAGCTGCTCAGCAAGTATTTGAAAAGGAGATAAATGCCCTCCTGTTAGAGCAGCAATTCTGCCTGGGAATTGTGTTTTTTTTTCTTTTGTTTTTTACTTCATTTAAAAAAAAACATAATTGGAACACAGGGGTTCTATGGTGCTGAATGCCACTATTTTCCGTACCAAAGAACTCCAGGTTTTCAAGATAATTATGGGTGTACTCATTATTGGTATCGGTGTTCCCTTCTGGGGAAACAATATGGCCACAAATCCTGTGGAATCTGCGGACCAATAGGAACCGTTGCAGCTTCACATTGATTGACAAGATTGGGCATATTTATCTTGGGAACCTGGATGTGGCCATATTTATTTTAGCAACCTGGGGTGGCCATATTTATCTTGGGAACCTGGGGTGGCCATATTTATCTTGGGAACCTGGATGTGGCCATATTTATCTTAGCAACCTGGGGTGGCCATATTTATCTTAGCTACCTGGGGTGGCCATATTTATCTTAGCAACCTGGGGTGGCCATATTTATCTTAGCAACCTGGGGTGGCCATATTTAGTTTGGGAACATGGGTGTGGCCATATTTAGTTTGGGAACATGGGGGTGGCCATATTTATCTTAGCAACCTGGGGTGGCCATATTTATCTTAGCAACCTGGGGTGGCCATATTTATCTTAGCAACCTGGGGTGGCCATATTTAGTTTGGGAACATGGGTGTGGCCATATTTAGTTTGGGAACATGGGGGTGGCCATATTTATCTTGGGAACATAGGGGCGGCCATATTTATCTTGGGAACCTGGAAGCGGCCATATTTCTCTTGGGAAAATGGGGGTCCTTGATGCTGAAAATGATGAGGTTCAGCCCTGGAGGAACCCTTTGTTCCAATGATGTTCAAAATATTTTTTTTGCCGGGATGGCCACTTTTTTAATAATATTTTTCTAGTGCCAAATATAAACACCGGCATTCTAATCCTAGAACTCCGAATTAATGAGGGGTTCATGCTTTTTAGTTTAGACCAAAAAGCTTAATTCAAAGCACCCCAGTAGATTGTCGCGGGATGTGCAATGTATTCTATTCTTCTGCTAGTTAATAAGGGATCAGACCTAACTGAGATTAGGGTTCTGCAGGGAATTGAATTGACTTGTAGAACAGTGGCAGAGAAGTTTCCAGGTTTGACTGTGAGGTGCGTATATGATTGTGGTGGAAAAGGAAAAAGTAAAAACTAAAGACCATTTGTAAAAGAAAAATATTTTTGAACAATTTAAGTGCAACGGGTCCCCCTGACTGTTCTCACATTGTCCTATGAGAAAAGCATGCTCATAAAACTGCTTAACAACTCCGATGGCTGTAACCTTATAAGTCTGTGCCATATTTCCCCTAAATCACTCTGTCCACATACATCGTAATATTGTGCTGTCTGCAATTGAGCGTTTAAGATAATGCATTTTAAAATCTATGAAACATATTTTACAGTTTTAAATCACCACTTGAGTAATGGAAAGGGAGCTACAGGACTCAGAGATTTGGTTTTGTTGCCGTTCCAATAATTACTTTTTGTATAGGGAAAATAGGACGTACACGCCCATATTTACTAAACCGTCTTAACTTACTTGAGACACCTCCTAGTGCTGGAAGACACATTGAATGCAAGTGACTTGAATTGGCTGGCAGCTAGGATTGCCAGGTGGCATCTACAAAAATACTGGACACATTGGTGAAAGGTGCAACGCGCTCGAGACACGCCCACACCCCTCTCTCCGCTCCATGCTGTTTCCTCCTCTCCATGGCCCCACCCACAGGCTCCTGACACCTCGTCCTGATTAGCTGCATTACACAGCAGCAGCCAATCAGGATGGAGGCAGCTGCCCAGACCCCTAGCTACAGCCTTGCTCTCTCCCTGCTTGGGAATCCCACGGGCCCCCCAAGCCGATCAGGTCACTATGTCCAGAGAGTTAATACCGGACACATACATGTCCAGTATTACCTCTAATTTGTTACTGGACAGTGTCCAAATACAGGACAGTCTGGTTCAATACTGGACACCTGGCAAACCTAGTGCCAGGTGTCTAGTACCACCGGACGGTGTCTTATGGCAGAAGACTGCTTAGTAAGTATGGCCAGCAGTGTCCATCCTGGGATATTGCTGTTCTAGTTTATTCCTGGGCAGCCCTATTAGGAGCCCACCAAGTTCAGAAGCTGGGGATCGCACCCTGATCAGATGTTCACTGCCATTAACTTGAGTAGCAGTAAATGCTGGATCATGTACGACACTTCGCATTTGATGAATCCCGACGATCGTTTCATGACATATGCACTTTGTGAAGAATTGGTTATGGGAACGGGGATTTTGGAACGCCAGCTTTTCTTTGTGTGAAGCATGGGAACCTGATTCATTGGCATCAGTTTTAAATATGTAAACTTCTCCTTTTTACCGAGGTCTAGAGCGTATATAGGATTGGACAGTTGAATACATAGGTGTTGTATGCATAGGAAAATACATAAAATATAACAGAATATATTTTTATGTATAATAAATAAAATATAAACCAAAAATGACAGAAAAATATGTTCCAAAACCCTAGTGCTGAACTTTGTTTTGTGAGATATCATTGAAGCCATGAAGCGCTCACTGGGAAAAACACATTGATTTTCTTTGCAGATTTTAGGTTTTGTTTCCCAAATCATGACTTAAGATGTCTGCCGGAGACTCTCACAGCCGCCACCAGTCCAAGTTCTTTCAAAACTAAAGCTGTCTCACATGTTAATCTGGTCTGTAACTGATACACACGCCTATAACATGTATTATCTCTAACTGTTCATGCAATGTCTTGTATATAATGTATAACCCTGCCCACTTAATGTAACTATTTATTTGTCTTCATAACTATGCCCAGGACATACTTGAAAACGAGAGGTAACTCTCAATGTATAACTTCCTGGTAAAACATTTTATAAATAAATTAATAAAAGATGTGACGTGTTCACAAACTCCTATCCAAAAACCACCTCTGACCCTGACATCCAGAATTCAATCTGTCCTCCTCGGTAGCGTCTCATCCTGTCTCTCTCGTGCTTAGTCTCCATTTAGGAAGAGCTTTATCTTCCCCACCAGAATGCATCCCCTCTCCCCTCTCACACTATCACCCACCCTGTTCCTCAGGAATGTTATCTGGAATCACACACCCTTACTTTCTCCCCGTCACATCATTATCAAGTTGTTGCTACTTCTTCCACCCTACAGCTAATATTGTGCCTTTCTTCTTTCAATGCACAAGCAAACCTCTGCTCTTTTTCTCCTTTCACTCGTATAAATGTGCTAAAAAAAACAATCTTGCCACATAACTAACTGTGTAACGGTCTCACCGCAAAACGCATGCAATTGCAATAAAGTTCAGTAGTTTGGCCAGGAAACACCTTGTTCACTATTTCCAACATGTTTTATTTACCATGTTGTGCAACTTCTGCTTGGACCTTTTTTTTTTAAATTTGTTTATTTTAGATTCCATTGGAACCAGAAGATGTTCGAATAGTCGTGCGATTTCCCCATAGAAAATCAGAGAAGCCATTTTTGTATATCCTACGTTTCCCACCCTGGGGGAGATAATAAAGTCCTTTCATAACACAAACAGAAAAACAACATAATGCACGGAAAGCTATTTATTATATATATGCGCATTCACTTGCAGGCTGATATTATGATTCCTGCTTTGCTCTATCCTTAAAACTGACACTATTTTGGAGGGTTTGCACTGGTAATTTATTTAAAAACAGGACCTATGCTTTGCCCTATTATTGCCCATGAGATGGTTAATAATGATGACTTCATAAGTCTCCCTTACCATTAGGCTGGTACTATACATTAGGGAGAAATATTTAAAGCGCACTCACTTACAGTATAGGGGTAATGCAACAGAGGCCCTACTCCCAGTTCAAACAACAACAAAAACTGTGGATTTTGCCACCTGTTTAACACCCCTTGTTCTTTTCCAACTTTCTTTCAAAAGACAGACACCTGCTGCTAAAGTGAGTCCTCCCTTATTTCTTTCCCAACACACGGTCCTAGGTCCGACAAATGGAAATATACCAGATTGACCTAAATAACACAATAGTATTTATTGTACAATAGTATTTATATTGCAGTTCTCTTTGGACACCAAGGTACCATATAATCCCCGAATAAGAGGATCATTCATTCACATATACACTGACAAGACTGTAACAATGGTATTTGGGACCAAGACTAAATTTGTAAAGCTTCCAGTGAATGAGCTCCTGATTAGAACCAACGCTAACACCACCCTAACACCTGTCACTAGTTTTAAATACCTGGGCTTATGGTTTGACTCCCACTTAACATTCGGGATGCACATTGATACCCTGACAACCAAGACCTATGCCAAACTAGGGGTACTTTACAGGAACAAATCCTCCCTAAGTCTCCTGGTCAGAAAGCGTATCGCACAGCAGATGCTAATGCCAATTATTGACTATGGAGACATAGTATATGGCTCGGCTCCTCAAACCCACCTTAGCAAACTTGACACCCTCTACAATTCAATTTGTCGTTTTGTTCTCCAATGCAACTACAACACACATCACTGCGAAATGCTCAAAGAACTAGATTGGTCAACACTAGAGTCTAGGCGCAAAGTTCACCTTTCCTGTCTTGCCTTTAAATTCTTCATGGGCAACCTACCCAGCTACCTGAACAAGCTCCTCACCCCTACCACCTGCAGCACTTATCACCTGAGATCAGACTGCAAAAGACTATTCA
This sequence comes from Ascaphus truei, assembly GCF_040206685.1. Classification (NCBI taxonomy): domain Eukaryota; kingdom Metazoa; phylum Chordata; class Amphibia; order Anura; family Ascaphidae; genus Ascaphus; species Ascaphus truei. The sequence goes on from NC_134483.1 coordinate 33,714,837, forward strand.
TGGTCCCAAGGCTCAACAAAGTATCCGGATGTTCCTCCTTCTCCTTCCGTGCACCCCAAAACTGGAACAACCTACCAGAGACTCTCACATCCACCACCACTTTAAGTTCTTTCAAATCTAAGGCTGTCTCACATTTTAACCTGGTCTGTAACTGTTTCATACGCCCATAATATATATTTTCTTTAACTGTGCACGCAATGTCTTGTATATAATGTATACCCTGTTCATTTATGTAACCTTTCTTGTAACCATGTACTATTTGTTTTACTCTGTGCCCAGGACATACTTGAAAACGAGAGGTAACTCTCAAAGTATTACTGCCTGGTAAAATATTTTATAAATAAATAAACAATATATATACCATATTTTCTCAATTCTAAGACGCACCTTTTTTCCGATTTTCACACGTCTGAAATCGGGGTGTGTCTTAGAATCGATGTATTAAAAATATATATATATATATGTGTCTACTAACCCCCTCTTTTCACTTTCCATGTTTCGGGAAAGGTCCCATGTCAGCGGAGGATGAAGTGCACGTCAGCAGAGTGTTGAAGATGGTAAGGTTATGAGGAAAGCACACCCTTTCACAAGCACTCAATGCAAAATGTGATATGATGATAAATTTTAAATCAATTTTTAATGATATTAAAATAGGAATAAACACCTTAGTACAACTAAAGTATAAATGAGTGAGTAAATCACTGTGGTGATCAAACATATAAGACAAGAGAAACGCTATTTACAAAAATATCAAAAACTGAAACCCATGGGAAATCAAATGGATAATTGTAAATTAAACAGATAATATCAAAAACCTAAATAGGTCACAATTACTCATTGATAACCCCTGGGTACAGCACTAATAGTGGTATTTAAAGAGACCTGTCTATAATAAGCAGGTCGCATAGAGACTAGTACTGATGGTATATATAATAGTAAATGACGTGTATTTGTTCCACCAAAAGCCTGCAATATGTACAATAAGTGGTAAAACACCAAGTGTGATAGCTATTACATATAGGCACACACCAAATGTGTTCACCTTTGACAAAGCGCCTCCGCGAAACGTACGTCAGGTGGGAGGAGGGACTAGACTGACGTCACGACATCGTACGCAGTACACGAGGGGGAAGGCGCATTGAAGTGCCGGTAGATCTGTATGTCGTCTGATGCAGGTCTGATACAAACATTTGGCACATAGTTGCCACTTGGACTGGTTATGATGCTGCTATTGAATTATGTATGCATTGCGCAAGTAGACACACTGTATATACTACCTTACGGCTTTGGTAGTAACAATATGTTAGGTCACTAACTTTGACACATTTTCAACAGTGTTGTTTGACTGCTTCATGCGGCATTATTTTCAGCCACCATTTATGAATTACTAGCCGATATACCCGGCATTGCCCGGGCGTGGAAGGGCAGGGGGCATGGTAGGGGGAGGGAGGGAAGGGGAAAATTGCAGGGGGAGGGAGGGCAGGGGACAAAGGACAGGGAGGGCAGGGGGCAAAGGGCAGGGGGAGGGAGGGCAGGGGGTAAAGGAGGGAGGGCAGGGGGCAAAGGGCAGGGGGAGGGAGGGCAGGGGGCAAAGGGCAGGGGGAGGGAGGACGGGGCAAAGGGCAGGAGGAGGGGGGGCAGGGGGCAAAGGGTAGGGTGGGCAGTGAGGGTAGGGATGGCAAAGGGCAGCGTGAGTCAGGGATGCGTTAACCCATTCCCCTGCGTTTACTCACCTTGCACACAGTCGCGCTCCTCTTCCTCCGGGTACCGGCCGCCGTCCTCTTCCACCTCGGGCTCCTCAGCGGAGAGGCTGAGACGTTCCGGTGAGGAGGTGCTGTGCCTTTCGCGGGGAGAGGCGGAGACAGCCGGAGGAGCGCCCTCGGGGACAGGGAGCGGACTATGTGAGGGGAGTGCCGCACAGTGCGTGCTCTGTGTGTGTGTGTGGGGGGGGGGGGTGAGGGGGCAAAGAGAGCCGTGGGGATGTGAGAGCCGCGCTCCTCTTCCTCCGGGTACCGGCCGCCCTCCTCTTCCACCTCGGGCTCCTCAGCGGAGAGGCTGAGACGGTCCGGTGAGGAGGTGCTGTGCCTTTCGCGGGGAGAGGCGGAGACAGCTGGAGGAGCGCCCTGGGGGACGGGGAGCGGCCTATGTGAGGGGAGAGCCGCACAGTGCGTGCTCTGTGTGTGTGTGTAGGGGGGGGGGTGGGAGGACAGGGGGCAAAGAGAGCCGTGGGGATGTGAGAGCGCCAGTGTGTTAGTGTGTGTGTGTGTGTGTGACCTTTGGCCCGTCACTCAGCCTCAGGCCAATGAGAGGTGTGCGGGGGCGGGCGGGCCAAGGGTGCCATCTCATTGGCCTGAGGCGGAGTGACAGGCCAAAGGTTCAATGTGATTGCCGCTAGGGACACAGGGAGACACATACAGACAAAGACACATAGGACGCTTTCAGAAATATATAGATAGATTGGATGTTTGTTATTGTATTTACTTATACCCTGGTTGTCTGCATTACAATTGTTCCTTACCGCATATGATTTTTGTGAGCTATTGATGTATAGCACTATGCATTTACTTAGGAGGCTATAATTTGATACGGACTAGATCCGGTGCCTCTGAGCAATATTGACACATTTTGTGGGTTCATTGCATGTGCTATTATCTATGGATATTTATAACAGTATTTTATCTGCATCATGGGGCCATAATTTGATACGAACTTTGATTCGTGCCTCTAGGCATTTTGAACACATTTGGTGTGTGCCTATATGTAATAGCTATCACACTTGGTATTTTACCACTTATTGTACATATTGCAGGCTTTTGGTGGGACAAATACACGTCATTTACTATTATATATACCATCAGTACTAGTCTCTACGCGACCTGCTTATTATAGACAAGTCTCTTTTAATACCACTATTAGTGCTGTACCCAGGGGTTATCAATGAGTAATTGTGACCTATTTAAACTGATATTATCAGTTTAATTTACAATTATCCATTTGATTTCCCATGGGTTTCAGTTTTTGATATTTTTGTAAATAGCGTTTCTCTTGTCTTATGTTTGATCACCACGGTGATTTACTCACTCATTTATACTTTAGTTGTACTAAGGTGTTTATTCCTATTTTATTTTAATATCATTAAAAATTGATTTTACATTTATCATCATATCACATTTTGCATTGAGTGCTTGTGTAAGGGTGTGCTTTTCTCATAACCTTACCACTATTTCTTATCCCCTATTGCACCTTTGCTATTAATATACTGCTTTGTTAATTAGGCTGACACGAGAGTTTCCCCTGTTTTCCTTTTCCCTTTATTTTTCGAGGGTTGAAGATGGAAAGCGGGTGGGACTGCGGCGGTGGCGGCAGGACAGGTCCCAAGTCTGCAGATGAATGAAGATAAGAAGACAACGGACAGGAAGTGGCGGTGGCAGGAGATAATAATAGCAGGAGAGCTGAGCAGGAGCAGAGCGGCATAGGGGAACGGCTGGGGGGTAGCGCACAGTAACCGGAAGTCAGACACCGGTCAACTTCCGGTGTTACTGTGCGCTCCTCCCCAGCTGTTCCCCTATGCCACTCTGCTCCTGCTCAGCTCTCCTGCTATTATGATCTCCTGCGGCCACCGCACACCCGCCTGTCCGCTGTCTTCTTATCTTCATTTACCTGCAGACTTGGGACCTGTCCTGCCGCCACCGCCGCAGTCCCACCCTCTATCCATCTTCAACCCTCTGCAGACGTGGGACCTCTCCTGCCACCTCCGCCCTCTTCATCGTCCGCTGACGTGGGACCTCTCCTGCCGCGCAGCCTCCGGTCACTTCATCCGCCGCTGACATGGGACCTCTCCTGCCGCCGCCGCCTCCGGTCACTTCATCCGCCGCTGACATGGGACCTCAACTGGTAAGTGAAAAAGTAATTTTCCTCGATTGTAAGGGCCAAATCGATGGTGCATCTTACAATCGAGGAAATACGTTGTGTGTGCGTGTGCGTGTGTGTGTATGTGTGTATGTATGTATGTATGTATATATATATATATATATATATATATATATATATATATATATATATATATATATATATGACACTGCGCAGGTGTATACCCGTGACCACCCGACTCCGTGCTTATGGGTCTGTGTATAGGTACCTGCACACTGTTGGAGCTCTTGTAGTTAGTGTTTGAATGTTGCAGGCCTGTGCTTCATATAGACTTCGGTACCCTTTATTGTCTCGTGATGAGAATCCCCCAGTAGCTACTCGTGCCTCCCGATATCAGGCAGTCTGCTGCTCGGCAGTGGATCCACTCCTGGATTCGATCTGCAATCTGGTCACCCAACATCCGCGGAGTCGTACTGCTCAGATACTGGTTCCTGACCACTTATAATCGCCCCAAGGTCGGAGCAGCTCTCCCACCGCTTGCTCTTAAAGTCTCCTCTCCTCTAGTCCCTCCTCTTCAGAGTCCAATGTCATTGGCTGAGGCCATGTCTATCACAAGTCACATCCTGAGCACTCCCTGGAGAAGAGCCAGGCAGGGGGCAGTGTGTGTCTCAGCTGCATGCACTTCCATAACATCTAGCTTACAAGTTGGCATAACCAGGCGGTATCTCCTCCCCTACAACAATACTTAACTTAGCTTTACTAAGAGCCCGGTAGTGGCTGTGGGCCGTGCTGGCACCTATTGTGCTCTACTTCAGCTGTCCGTGGTGTTCCCTGCCTGGGTTTCTAATCTTCTGTGCCGCTTGTATACTGTAACCAGCTTTAGAAAAGCTGGGATTCTCAGCAGCTTAACAGCAACATTAAATACTGTATTATAAATCCCAGCAATTTACCTGAAGGTAAAAATGTATGCTGGTTTGGGACGTGTCCTTTGGGGGTTTTCGCCTTATCGAGGAGGGTTGGCTTGTCATGGTTTGGTGAAAGTGTGTAATCAATGAAAGGGTTATGTACATTGTGTGGCCGGCATTGTACAGCATGCTGAATATAAGTAAGATTTAAATGTTAAATATATTTGAATTGTAGGCTTTTTACGCCGCATTAAGCGTAGAAAGGTGGGGATGTAGAGGGGATGTGCGTTGATTTTTTATTTTGACTTTGGCTGTTATACAGCAGACAATGTCACGCCCCGTCAGCACTCCCAGAGAAACGATAAGGTTTGACATTTCTATGTACTGGGTGGGTGATCTCGTCACACTGGATTCTAAATACCTGAACTACTCCTTAGCCTTCCGTCAGCCGTAGTGCTAAAATGTGGCAGGGTTCCTTAAAGAAGAAACCCAACCTAAAATTGAAAGAATTCGAACCGGAAGGTCCTCAGGGGAAAAGAACCGCCCTATTTTTTTTTTTTTGATCTGTGACACTTAGCATTTTAGGTGTCTGTACACTTCCTGGTTGTTGAAACATTGCGATTGAGGTCATCCAGCAGGAAGCCACACATGTCCTCCGTTGCGACTAACTATAGGTCTGTGGTTTGGCGGCCATTTTGAATTTCCAGGAGGGAGAGAACAGCAGCGCTAAAAATTGTACATATCTCAAGAACCGGAGGTTCCCCCAGGAGCTGGTAATAGCGTAGTTCACCTCCGGAGGACCCCTCGTTCGTGTACTGTAAAACAAAAACATCCTTTAAAGAAAAGGGCGGGCGGCAATGTGAAGCTAAATTTCAAACGTAAACCTTGTGCAGGGGCCATGGGTACAAATTTGTCGTTTCACAATGTATTACAAATCATGCTTTCTGGGGGCACTAGACGCAGTCACATGCTTCTCCATAGTTAGAACCTCCCTGCCTGTGTGTGGCGTAGCTCGACCATTACTGAATTAGGTGACTGTACTTCCTCATGTATCTACTTCTCTTTCACGGAAACCATTTGATGGCACCACTCTTTCCAAGGGCCAGTCTCCTTAGTTTGTCTTTAATGCTGTCTCACACCTTATCCACTTATGCTTCTATTCGAAATGCTCTTTATTGCTCTGTTTAGACCAGAAGTCCAGTCCTCAATCCCCCCCCCTCCATCCCCCCTTCCCCAACACTCCACCCCCCCTCCCCTCTCCATCCCCCCTTCCCCCCCACTCCATCCCCCCTCCCCCCCACTCCAAACAGGGATGGCCAAGTCTAGTCCTCAAGGGCCACCAACCATTCAGGTTTTCAGGATATCATTGCTTCAGCACAGGCCGAAGACTGAGCCACCTGTGCTGAAGCTGGGATATCCTTAAAACCTGTCCTGTTGGGGTATCTTGAGGACTGGAGTTGAGCACCCTTGCTTTAGACTCCATCATCCATCATTGAGCATGGATTCCTTCACGGCAATATTTGTTTGTATGTATTCAGTTAAAGACATGGAAAGATCGGTATCACGCGTGGCAAATGGATATTGTGACGTTAAATGAATTCTAAATGCGTCCGTTTCATGTGACATTCCTTCGTATCACATATCAAGGTGCTGTGTTCATCAGGTTTGATCCGTTTGCTGTAGTCGGCTATTTGGGGGGAGGTTTCTGTGGGAATTTAGGAAAGGAATTTCTGGGAGCGATTATTTTAATGCCCGGCATGAAACATTGTGCTCGCAAGCTGTGCAGGTTCCCTAACCCGGTGTCGGCTCTAAGGTGCCAATAAACGGTCAATAGATCAGCGTCCGATGTAGGAAACGGAGATAACCGGTTAAAGACGTGGTGTGGCGATGGCGCTCATTGGCCCAAAGAAAAAAAATTGCGCCGTGCCTGAATCAAATTGCATCATTATCAAAAAAGCAGCATTGCCTCCAAAATACAATGCGTTTTTAATAAAAACGTAGATAACAAGGACTGCATTTTTAGTTTTTATTTTGTGCGCCCTTTTTCATAAGTTTTAATGTACCGGTATTGCGTTTCCTTCAGTCGCTGCAGCGACCATTTAGGAAGCCATATTGCGCGCCCCGCTAAACGGGGGCTTCGCATGACGATCGGCAGTTTAGATAATGACATTGCCAGAAAGGTGTAGAACGGCTGCATTTGTTCGAACAAAGTGAAAATGGCAAGAGCTAGTGCCCCTTTATATCCGCTTTGCAATTACAACAGAAATGCAGTCATGTAAGGTTACTGAAAACGTTTGTATTGCAACTCTGTGTAAGGTTAAATGGGGGGTTTTTTTTGTAAAGGTATTACAAAGAAAAATATTTTTTAACATTATGGCATTATGTTTGTGTTAAATACATGGCATTGTGCCAACGGGAAGACCTTCTCTCCATCCTGTGGTTCCTACGGTACCCATGTTTAATACAGTCCTTTAAACACATGAGAAGAAGGGGCAGCGACGTGCCAAAGGGGAAAACAAAGAGCCCAATGAAATCCACCCCGATTAAAATGCAAAAACCTGATCCACTTAAGTCTTCGCACCAGATGTATCCACAGCCAGCACACGACAAATGTTGAAAGTAGGGCTAAAATGTAAATATTTAAAGCTATTAAATTGGTCTTTGGAACACTATCAAGACCAGGAAGGTAAGGTTAAGTTCTCGATGTTAACCCTTTTATCGCTGTGGGGTTAGGTAGTAGGGCAATCGCCTTAATTCAGGGGTGCTCAACTCCAGTACTCAAGACCGTCCCCAAAACCCCCCAACAGGTCAGGTTTCCAGGATATCTCAGCTTCAGCACAGGTGGCTCAATCAGTGAAAGACTGAGTCACCTGTGCTGAAGCTGGGATATCCTAAAAACCTGACCTTTTGGGGGATGCGATCTTGAGGACAGGAGATGAGAACCCCTGGTCTTAATTTGTAGTACATGAAATTAAATTCACCAATGTAAGTGGTTTCCAACACGTTTCTTGAATGCGCGTTTATTCCTTTTGACTACTGAATCGCAGAAGCAACACTAAGAAGAAAAAATACACCTGACTCTGCTGTGGGTTTTGCTTAAGATGGCTGCAGATGTTATTTCTCCTTCCTCCATATATACACACATCGTCGTAGACTATTTGGGTCCGTAAACACCACAAGAATGAGACGAGGAAACCATGGAAGCAGATGTCCGGTCTCAGAAGAGTGTCGGCGATGAGCATTAAGATGCTAATTATTTGTCATTTATTTAAGCAGAAGTCCTCTTTGTAACCTATTCTTTTGTGAGGCATCTGAGCCAGATGGTGTCCCTGTCTGGTACCCTAGACCTAGAACAATGGCACGTGCTGGTTCTGTAGAAATGTAAATTTGTAGAGTACATTTGTCTCTTTCAAGATGGCAATACCCAACTTTGTGATATATAAAGTAAGGGTGAGTATGTTCAGATGAGGCATGCTTTTCATCAGAATTTGAATTTGCAATGAAAAAAATTTTTTATCCAGTTTTGAAAATTTGTGATTTTTTTTGTTGTTAAAAAACAACAAAAAATGTTAAAAGTAAAAACCGCCATTAGGTTTTTAATGAAAAAATGTGAATATTTGAAAATTGGTAAATATTCCAAAACAATGAAAATGTGAAAAATTCAAATATAAATCATAGAAGCAAACAAACTAAGCAAATATTCAAAAATAGGAGAATATTTGCAAATGTATTAAAAAATTATAATAATATTTCAATGGTCATATTGTGCACATTGTGATTGCTGAGTAAGATAATGGTGTGTGGTTGCAAACTGTGCAAGGGGGTGTGAATGTCCAATATTAACGGAATTTACAGTACGAACGTGGAATTATATTCCTGGCACTGTGAGCATTATGAGTTAGAGATAGTGTCTTCTTTATTGTCACCTTGGGGGTGACATGGGCTGGCTCCTTTGATGTGCTGCTGAGAGTTCGCAACTCCTATTGAAATGGCTCTGCTCTGTTCTTGTCCTCTTATTAGGAAGCACTGGCTTCATCTTCACACCTCCCTGATAACCTGTGCTCTGAGACTTCCAAGGATTATGAAGATTTATCCTCACTCAGAAGCACCAATTGGAGGTCCAATAAACTATAAATGCTTAGCCATGTAACACCTTCTCTGTCATATGTGATTAATATCTTTGCAAATGTAATCCTGAAACACGCAATGTGATATAAAAACATAATAACCTACAAAACACAATGCAACACCCTTTTTGAACTACACATCCATTTTAAAGAGGCAATCCAAGCAATATCCTACATGGAACATTTTTTTTGTTTTATTTTTTTTATAAACTAGTTCTGTAGTATTAGATACTTATTGTATTTTTTATTCATCTCTTAATACCATTCTGAATGAGTTGTAATATACTGAGCATCATTTGATTTCTATAACAGGTTTTAGCCCACCTCCCCAGCAGTGCAAGATCTTTGCAACACTTTCCTGTTTGTGATAATTTGTTTCCAATGTTCCCAGCAGTTTGAGCTGCAAACTGTAACAATAGATAATGTTACCTGTGTAATATAAGGATACATTGTAGATGCTGAGTTACATTGAATGAAGGAATGCTTGGAACTGAAAGACGGCCATTTAGTGTACCCTGGGAAGCAGGCTCTTTGCTTACCGATCATGGGAGAACAAATCAATCGGCACCTTAGGTCAGGGGTGCGCAAACTGGGGGCACGAGATTTTGTTTGGGGGGGGGAGTGGCGCGGGCAGGTGCAGATGCCCCGCACTATTCCCCAAGGCATTTAAATTAAATACCGTGGGACAGCGCGAGGCCTCTGCAACCTCTACTTACCGCGGTTCAGCGAGCTCAGGACGCGTCCGCATGCCACATGACTGCGTTGCTATCGGAACGTGACGTCAAATGATGCCGCGGGTCACGTGACGTCTCACGATCCTGCGACATCATTTGACGCTGAACTGAGGTAAGGGGGGGGCGCGAGAGCGGAGGAGAGCAGGCAGGGGGGCGCAGCAAGAAAAGTTTGCACACCCCTGCCTTAGGTAGTTCATTGTCAATATAGGTTTTCAAAGGCTGCATCTATTAAAGTGCCGTTTGGTTTGCCTCTAACAAAAACACCTGATCTGTATTTAGAGATTCCTAACGCCAGTGTTTCCCCATCCGAGTGGCACTAGAGGTTTAGAAGGGGCTTAGAAAGATAAGGGGGGACATTCTGTACATGGAGACACAGAAAGTGGTAAAGATAATGGAGGCATTGAGTTAGAAGGGGAGGAACACTGGTTCAGAGAGAGTAACGGAGAGAAAGCCATAAAGAGGAAGGCGGCACTAAATAACCCAGGTGTTAAATGTAACTACGTTTAATCCTTAATCTTTTGAATCAGATTTTTGGATGGCCCAATCCCTTCAATACTCGCCATCTGGCTTTTGTGCACCGAACACAAAATGGACAAAACAGTTGCTTCTGGGGGATCCCAGTATAAAACCATTGGGAACCATATACCAGAAGCATTTGTGTCTGTTAATGTTTACGTATACCTTCCAACATACTATTAGAGTGTAAGTTCCTTTGGTGCAGGGATTCCCTGTTGAACACATGTGATCTGTTTAATTCATTGCTTTAAATTTGGTTATCAGTGCTTTTCAGAATACATCAAATATAAGTATTTTTTTTTTTTAATAAATTTTGTTTAACGTATGTAAACAAACCTTGTTTTAATTTTCAAAGATGGCTGTTTGGCGCATTTGTCAGCCTTGTTTGCTTCACTGAAATAACACGGTGACTCCAGTTGCACGGGAGCTGCTTCCATGTTCGAACCAAAGTTAAAACGAGCAAGGGAGAGCTAAGGTATAAAAAGGGGCATTAAAATATCAGATTCGTTTTACCATCTATATTTCTATTGACCTTTTTATTTTTTTATAGAAAAGTACAGTATGTGTAAAAATAAGGTTAGCCTATTAAACATACTGACAGCCAGAATACTCCCTCTAGTTGCATTGTGGGATTAGAACGAGTAACTGAGACGCTGGGAAACGGCCTAGCCTTATAATGACCACAATTTGGTTGACTAATTTCCTCTTTTTTTCTGTTTGTTTCAAAACCAAAGTAAGTTGTTTAACGGCCACTGCTCACGGATTCCTGTTTTTGCTATTATCTGTTGGCAGTTTCTGTCGGGCTCTGTTTTGTAACCTTGTTTTTTTTCTTGCCTGTGTTTTTTTTGCAGAAGGATTTCTCTGTGCGAGACGAGCTGCAGGGATCTGATGTGGAGCACTGGCTGGGGTTCATCACCTTTCTCTGCGAAGTGTTTGGCACGATGAAGAGCAGCACCGGCGAGCCGTTCAGAGTCCTTGTGTGTCCCATATATACCTGCCTCAGGGAGGTAATGGCTGTTCTGTAGTAGGATCCAGACTTGTTAGCTCTTACTGGTTCTCCGGAGCAGAACCCCAATTAATTTCAGCTCAGGGCCCCCCCCCCCCCTTTTCCTGCTCCCGGAGATACTTACCTCTGTAGGTGATGCCAGCATCTATGTGGAGTTTAAATGTCCCAGTCAGGCGAGCCAATAGGAAGCAGCACCGGATGACGTCACGGCTTCCTATTGGCCCGCAGGACGTGGGACATTTAAAGCCACCATTTCGTTAGGCACACAAGTTCCCTGGCTGCAGAGATCCTGGCACCCCCTACGGAGGGAAGTATCTCTGGCAGCAGGGGGTCACCGGAGTTGAAATTAACACCGTTCAGCTAAAAAAATAAAAAATAAAACCCTGCTTCAATCCTAGAATAAACAAAAACAAAACAATACATGAAACCTCTATTGCTGCTTTAAATTTCCATTTATGCTCCAGCACTGTTAAATTAATTTCAGGCCTTGGAGGTTGATATTTCCGAGGAACCTATTATATATTAGAGATATTAGATATATTAGAGATACACATTCACTAATGTGGCAGATTTGGTACCTGTGCAAAAGTGTTGTGGAGCCTTTTTGAAAAATGTGCCAAGCGCCCCTTACACTGATTATAATTCGGATGAACAGTGAGAAGTAGGCACACGGACTTAAGCCAATGAATTTTAATGTGCCGAAATGAGCCAACGTTTCGGTAGTATAATGCTGCCTTTGTAAAGACCCTCACCTTGTACTGCCGGAACGTTGTTTCATTTTGACACATTAGCATTCATTGGCTTAAGTCCGTGTGCCTGCTTCTCACTGTTCGTCCGTGCATCTTCTGGGACTCTTGGACTCCCGTTGACACAGAGCACCGGCAGCTAAGAACCCCCCTATTACGCGCATTATTGATCGCCTGCATTCCTCCCTGTATCCAACTGATTATAATTCACCAGTAAAGTAGCCGGTTCCGTCAACTCTTTCACTGACACACGGATATCAATTTACTTTGTTTTCAACTGTTTCCATGCTGATTTAAAGCCGCAGAGCCGCCGGTAGACTTCCTGGTTATGGAAACATGGCAACCCCGCTGTGGTCCAACAGGAAGCCACAATGTCATCCATTGCGGCTTCCTGTTGGTCTGCCATTTTTTCCTCCCTAGCGGGTGGAGAACCGTAAAACTGGAGATTTCAGGGTGTGTAAACTAATAGTCTCTATGTTAATAAAGAGGGATGTGGCAGGTAGGTGAGAGATCCCCAGAAAGCTATATATTTTGTGTGAGTTTTTACCTTCCCAGGTAGGCACATTATCAGCAATAAAATATCTCCAGAATGCTACGATGGCATTTAAAAAGGGGGCAACAACTTCTTCATAGTCATAACAAAAAATTATTTACGATTTATGGAGGTAAGAAAATATATTTTTTTAAATATGCGTTTTTTTAAAACTGATTTAGGATTCAGCCTTTGGTCAGGACAAGTGTCTCTCACTGCGGGTTCCTTATTATCTGCAGGGCTTCCTCACGGATAGCAAATGATGGAATGATTTTGGGGTATAGTTGATTTGACCGTAACACTGGAAAATGTAGCGTTAAACTTAGTAGTCATTTAATTTCACGTTTAGTGGTGTTTAAACAGTTAATGAACTTAGCAATTCACTTATAGTGTGCCTCAGCAATCAGATCATTAGGCTCTGAATGGGTTTACAGCAGTGGCAGAGAGACGGTTAATAAGAGACAGTGGGACAATCCAGTAATAGTCCGCCTACAAAGAGGTATCTTCCGGGAACTGTCAGTGAGTGACCCGTCCTGTCCCCTCCTCCCAGGGACTCCAGACCAACCTTGGAGAGTACCCAAGTGGTCATTGTTTGTCAGACTTTCAGGAATACATTTGGAAAAGCTATTAAGCATGAAACGCCTTCAAAAAAAAATATCCCTGTAATAAATGGCTAGAGTTAGACTCTTAGAAAAAGGGATCTTTATGTTGCAGGGCTACAGCGTATATAACGTGATTTATTGCTGCCCTTTAAACTCCATCTGGGGAATAAAAAATAAGAAATAAAGTCTTGTTATGAAGGAAACTTAGTTATCATTAACACTTTTGCTGCCAGAACAGCCTGCAACATACTCCGGGGTTAAGGGTTAAGGGAGAGACGACACTCAAACCCTGGCCATGAATGAGTGTAAAAAGTTCATCAAGCTTCTATTTGTCATACCTGCCAACGAATTCCATGTCCACCGTATGAAAATGGATCCAGTCCTTGTTTTGCTTCTCCATTTGCTGTCCTGTTAGCGATTTTGGTTGAAGAAAGACCGGCCTGGGTGGTTCTCACACAGTGGACCTGGAGTGCATTGGCAGGTATGGATTTGTGTTCACGTGCCGTTCAGACTGGCCAGTGTTATAAAGTAAACATGGGGAAGGATTAGTGGCCAAAGTGGGTCACTGGGAATTGGGAGACAATAGACAGACAAAAGGCTCACTGGATCCCATTTAGCAACAGATATTGAAATGGCAGAACAAGTAAAAGCTCTCAGCCATGTAACAATGTTATTTACAGACCTTCTAAGACATGTTAAGTAGATTAGCAGATGCATGCACAGGAGCACAATAACAGCTATCACAGAATATACATCAGGGATAATTAGGGAATTGCGGAATCAGGGATAATTAGGGAAATAACACTGTAGTGAAAGTTGAAGTGAGCAATTCGGAGCAATAAAGCAATTTCTAGAAATTCACAATTGCAAAAGAGGCGTGTGCACACATCGGTCTGCGAAATGTGCGTGTGCACACATCGGTCTGCAAAATGTGCGTGTGCACACATCGGTCTGCGAAATGTGCGTGTGCACACATCGGTCTGCAAAATGTGCGTGTGCACACATCGGTCTGCAAAATGTGCGTGTGCACACATCGGTCTGCGAAATGTGCGTGTGCACACATCGGTCTGTGAAATGTGCGTGTGCACACATCGGTCTGCAAAATGTGCGTGTGCACACATCGGTCTGCGAAATGTGCGTGTGCACACATCGGTCTGCAAAATGTGCGTGTGCACACATCGGTCTGCGAAATGTGCGTGTGCACACATCGGTCTGCGAAATGTGCGTGTGCACACATCGGTCTGCGAAATGTGCGTGTGCACACATCGGTCTGCGAAATGTGCGTGTGCACACATCGGTCTGCAAAGTGATTTCACAATGAAGTATCAGTAATTAAAGTTAAAAAAAGGAAGTGAAAGTCAATTAGTAGCAAACGCATGGCAGATAAATGTAGGTGTATCTGCAGCAATAATTGTATCAATATTTCTCCAAATTAGACCATTTTTTGACAATTACCCAGTGAAGAATGTGCTGACAGTCTGACGTTCAGGGCCGCCAACAGGGTGGGTCTCCCGGGGTTGGCGTCCCGGGCCCGGTGAGTCAGGGGGCCCGGCCGAGCCCGTGTCATAAAAAAAAGTGTCAGGGAGAAAATATGCCGGCGTTCCCCCGTGCGCATGCGCAGAGTAGAGGTCTCGGCGCACATGCGCAGGGAAGCTGGGTGTCCGACCTGCAGGGCCCAGGGATGGGATGAGTGGCGCGTGTCCGGTGGGCTGCCCCTTCCAATCGCTGGATCCCTTCCTCGCTACCCACAAGTCCTGTCTCCCCGCCCGCATGGGCACCTGAGGGGAATGTGGGCGGGAGGGGGACGCGCCCTGTCGAGCGCACGCCACCTTGTTCCCCCCGCGCCTACCTCCCGCCCCGGGCAGCAGCCACGGGGACTGCAAATGCTGACTGTGGGATGGAGGGGAAGCGCCGTGGCAAGCCCACGCCCGCCAACAAAGCTCCCCCCCGTGCCAGCTTCCTGTCCCGGGCAGCACCCACTCAGGCAGTCACCCAGGCAGTCAGTCAGTCACCCACCCACCAGGCAGTCAGTCACCCACCCAGGCAGGCAGGCAGTAAGTTACCCACCCAGGCAGTCAGTAAGTCACCCACCCAGCCAGTCAGTAAGTCACTCACCCATCCAGGCAGTCAGTAAGTCACCCACCCAGGCAGTCAATAAGTCACTCACCCATCCAGGCAGTCAGTAAGTCACCCATCCAGGCAGTCAGTAAATTCACCCACCCACCCAGGCAGTCAGTAAGTCACCCACCCACCCACCCACCCAGGCAGTCCAGTCAGTAAGTCACCCACCCATCCAGGCAGTCAGTAAATTCACCCACCCACCCAGGCAGTCAGTAAGTCACTCACCCATCCAGGCAGTCAGTAAGTCACCCATCCAGGCAGTCAGTAAGTCACTCACCCATCCAGGCAGTCAGTAAGTCACCCACCCATCCAGGCAGTCAGTAAATTCACCCACCCACCCAGGCAGTCAGTAAGTCAAAGCAGTCATTAAGTCACCCATCCAGGCAGTCAGTAAATTCATCCACCCATCCAGGCAGTCATTAAGTCACCCACCCACACCCACCCAGGCAGTCATTAAGTCACCCACCCAGGCAGTCAGTAAGTCACCCAGGCAGTCAGTAAGTCACCCAGGCAGTCAGTAAATCACCCAGGCAATCAGTAAGTCACCCACCCAGGCAGTCAGTAAGTCACCCACCCAGGCAGTCAGTAAGTCACCCACCCAGGCAGTCAGTAAGTCACCCACCCAGGCAGTCAGTAAGACACCCACCCAGGCAGGCAGTAAGTCATCCACCCACCCACCCAGGCAGTCAGTAAGTCACCCACCCAGGCAGTCAGTAAGTTACCCACCCAGGCAGTCAGTAAGTCACCCAATCAGGCAGTCAGTAAGTCACCCAACCAGGCAGTCACTAAATCACCCACCCAGGCAGTCAGTCACCCACCCAAACAGTCAGTCACCCACCCAGGCAGTCAGTCACCCACCCAGGCAGTCAATCACCCAGGCAGGCAGTCAGTCACCCACCCAGGCAGTCAGTCACCCACCCAGGCAGTCAATCACCCACCCAGGCAGTCAGTCAAGGTAGTCAGTCAGTCATCCACCCACCTAGGCAATCAGTCACCCACGTGCCTTCCATTTCCCCTCCGAAACCAACCCCACTGCTGGCCAATTGACGACCCCGCCGCCCTCTCCGGCCGGTTGAAGCTCCACCGCCACCCCCGGCCGGTAGAATTGCGGGCTGATTGAAGGCTCCCCCACGGGCCGGTTGAAGGCTCCCCCCGTGGGCCAGTTGAATGCCCCCCTCCTGACTGATCGACGGTGACCACCGCAGACCGGTTGAAGAGAGGTACTGTAATTCATTATAGTCCCATACTGTACTTTACCCCTTAGGTCCATACTTAACCCCCCAAGCCCATACTTATCCCCCCAGGCCCATACTTGACCACCCAGGCCCATACTTAACCCCCAACCCCCCAGGCCCATACTGAATCCCCCCCAGGATTTGAAATAAAATAACAATATAATGTATAGGTATATTACAATGTTGATACAAAGTAGTACAGTAAGCACTGAAGTCCTTGCTTTTATCCTTTGACTTGGGCGGCCAGCAATGCACCGGACAGTCAAAGGGTTAAGCCGTTAAGGCACTTACAAAAAACAATCTGCCTCACGTAGCAAACTTGTTCTTACATCTGACACAGATGCAAGAAAGGAAAAGCAACAGTGCTTGAAAACAATCTTTCCTTAGCACATTCTTTACATTGATATGTCACCCCCAAGGCTTGCTGGGGAGAGAGGTTGGTGGGGTTGATATTCTGTGGCTATTTGGTATGGACCTGTTGAATGCTCTTCTCTTGCCATTAAGTGAGGAGACCAGTGGAGAAGGGGTACGGGCATCGATGAGGTGCAGGAGAGGTATTCCCTGAAATAGTAAGCTTTCAGGACACTTTAAATGTGGTCCTGATATAGTAGGACTGGGAAGTCCATAGGTACATTGAGGGCGATGATTACTAACTCCCATAGTGCCTATCCTCTCCACCGCCAGACGGGCCTGCAACAAAGGGGTTTAATTGTGTCCCACTTTCATATTTTATTCCAGCCTCTTACAAGCAAACCTGGTAGATGGCATTCGTATCAGCGTGACGCTAATGAAACTCTGCCCCAGGCATTGTCTCTGCTTGGAGCCAGGCTTCCATAGAAATGATGGATCTCTTTCATCCTCCCATTGATCTATTATAAGTAAGGTGCTTTTGCAGTGTCTCCTTTCAGTCTGCAGAGCTGTTAGTCACAGTTTTGCAACAAGGATGGAGGATAATGTAATCATGTTGGCACATTGCTTGCACTGTGAGGAGGCCATGAAGGCCCGTTGCTGAGTTCCAGCAGGCACCATTCTTGACGATCCATGTGACCCAAGACAGTGCAAGGTTTTCCATCTTTATTTCCCTCTGGCAGTGCCTCAGAGGGTAATTATGTACATAGTTATACAAGTCTTTCATAGTTTCTCTCAGCTGTAGTTTCTCACCTGCCATATGCATTTCTTTTGTTATTATTCCGTTTATTGAGCAGTCGTGATAAGCACTGGCCAAAGGAATTATGTATTTGTTCATTCGGAATTTGGATGGTAACCCCAGAAGAAAAAAAACCACACACCTTTTTTTATGTTTCCAGAAATGTCAACTCAACCTACCTCCATGTCATGATGAAATTGTCATCCAGTCCTGTTTTTTGTAGGTCTTTATTTTACATGAAAGTACAGGACTATTGTGAAAGCTAAGGGCTGGAGCATGATGACATGGAGTTAGGTTGGCAAAATGATCATCATTTACACAAATATATCCGATTACTAACCATATAAAATCCTACATCGCTGCATATCTGCATGTTTATGTATACGGACGTGTGTGTGTGTATATATATACAAGATATACTGCAGTCTGTATCTCCGCCACACACAGAAAAGTTTTATTCCACAGAGAATGTACAACAGCACAATGTTTTGGGGGTTTTCGCCTCAGGTGCAGTGATCACAAGTGTAGGGCAGGGGTGTGTAATCTTTTTTCCGCTGCGCCACCCTGCCTTCTCTCTCCCCCACCCTCATTACCTTGGCTCCGACGCTCTGACATCACAACGTCATGGCAACGCGGCGTCATATGATGTTGCGTCTCCAGAAGCTGTCTGAGCCAAGGTAAGTGAAGTTTACAGAGGCCTTCGCCGCTCCCCCGGCATTTAGTTAAAATGCCTTCGGGAAGGGCGCATGGCCCCTGTAACCGCCGTGCCCCCCGCAGAGAATCTCGCTCCTCCCCCCGTTTGCGCGCCCCTGGTGTAGGGGATAGTAAGGAAATAAATAACCTTTGTGTACCAGTATCAAGTCCATCCCACCTGACTCCCATGCCAAAATGGCCGATGACATCAGACTTTATTATGAACACTAGCGAGATTCCATCCAGACTAATAACTTGTTGTTTAAGATTTGAGGCTTGGTATACACTGTTTCATTTCACTTGTTTGCAAAGAAACCTTTCAGATAACGTACTCTTGAAATGTTTGCTTGAAAGGATTTTCATACTTCTATTTTCAGGGCGTCTGGCCAGAGTAAGATGTTTTGGAAAATAACTGATTTCTGTCCTTGTCTGAGTACGCTGAGTAAAAACAGGACATGTAAGGCTTCCACATTCATTACTTGGTAAACGTCTGCGATTAACAAGAAGACGCAAAACTGTTTGTCTACTGAATCCTTGACCTCAGAGCTTACAGATTCTCTGCTGCCGTTCCGGGGGCAAGAAATCTACAACATATGTATTATAGGAAAAGTCTAATTGAAAAGAGTAGGATTTTTTTCGTTGATACATAGGTCTTGATCCACAAAAGGGGGTTGTGCTTTCAAATGAATGGGCGTAAAGACATACTAAAGCTTAGCAGCCTTTTGTGGATCTGGGACATAGAGAGCAATAATTTGATCCACTATTGAGCCTCTTTTGCCTTGATACTCATCCCCCTTTGACATCATCAAGTAACTTGGAGAGAAAAAAAACACTTGACTCCCTCTATATGTCTAACACACTTTCACTAAACCGAATCTCTATTATAAAAGAAACGACACGGTAATGCAGGGCTGCACAACACGCGGCCCGCCTGGCCTCTCTGTGCGGCCCTCAATGAAATTTAAAAAAAAAAAAAAACTTTGAAAAAAAAAAATTTGAAAAAAAAAAAAACCTTTGAAAAAAAATGGCGCCGATTCCCTGCGGTCCCGGCGCGGCCCGCTCCACCCCCCCCCCCCTTCCCAGCTCCCAACGTGGGGCGGAAGCATGGCCCCCCCTGGAAATATGCAGAGGCAGCTGAGCCGTGGCCCGGGATTGGATGGGAGGCGGGGCTAGCAGCAGCCACGCTCTCCCGCGCTTTTGCACACCAGCCAGTGCAGTACCTGGAGCTTCTGTCTAGTTCATTACTTCACCAGTGACCGCATAAGGTAGGGACCCGTGGGACCAGGGAGATGCGGGGGAGAGAGGGGGCAAAGAAGCTTGGGGGGGCGAGGGAGATTGGGGTTGGGGGGGCGAGGGTGGGGGCCGCCACGTGCCCTCCCGCTCTCCCGCTGTAACTCCCCATCCGGCACCCAGACTCTCCCTCCTGCACCCCGGCAGTGTGGTCGCATAGGCAGGGAGTGGGACCCGTGGGACCAGGGAAAGATGGAGATGCGGGGGAGAGAGGGAGATTGGGGGGGGGGGCGAGGGAGATTGAGAGATGGGAGATGCAGGGGGGGGAGTGAGATGGGAGATGCAGAGGGGGGGAGAGATGGGAGATGCAGAGGGGGGAGAGATGGGAGATGCAGAGGGGGGGGTAGAGATGGGAGATGCAGGGGGGGAAGTGAGATGGGAGATGCAGGGAGGGGAGTGAGATGGGAGATGCAGGGAGGGGAGTGAGATGGGAGATGCAGGGGGGGGAGAGATGGGAGATGCAGGGGGGGGGGAGAGATGGGAGATGCAGAGGGGGGGGAGATGGGAGATGCAGGGGGGGGAGTGAGATGGGAGATGCAGGGGGGGAGAGATGGGGAGAGATGGGAGATGCAGGGGGGGGGGAGAGATGGGAGATGCAGATGAGATGGGGGGGGAGAGATGGGAGATGCAGGGGGGGAGTGAGATGGGAGATGCAGGGGGGGAGTGAGATGTTAGATGCAGGGGGGGGAGCGAGATGGGAGATGCAGAGGGGGGGAGAGATGGGAGATGCAGAGGGGGGGAGAGATGGGAGATGCAGGGGGGGAAGTGAGATGGGAGATGCAGGGAGGGGAGTGAGATGGGAGATGCAGGGGGGGAGAGATGGGGAGAGATGGGAGATGCAGGGGGGGGGAGAGATGGGAGATGCAGAGGGGGGGGAGATGGGAGATGCAGGGGGGGGAGTGAGATGGGAGATGCAGGGGGGGAGAGATGGGAGATGCAGGGGGGGGGAGAGATGGGAGATGCAGATGGGGGGGGAGAGATGGGAGATGCAGGGGGGGGAGTGAGATGGGAGATGCAGGGGGGGAGAGATGGGGAGAGATGGGAGATGCAGGGGGGGGGAGAGATGGGGAGAGATGGGAGATGCAGGGGGGGGAGAGATGGGAGATGCAGGGGGGGGAGAGATGGGAGATGCAGGGGGGGGAGAGATGGGAGATGTAGAGGGGGGGGAGAGATGGGAGATGCAGGGGGGGAGAGATGGAGATGCGGGGGGGGGAGAAATGGGAGATGCAGGGGGGGGAGAGATGGGAGATGCAGAGGGGGGGAGAGATGGGAGATGCAGAGGGGGGGAGAGATGGGAGATGCAGGGGGGGAGAGATGGGAGAGGCAGAGGGGGGGGGAGATGGGAGATTCAGAGGGGGAAAGAGATGGGAGATGCAGGGGGGGAGAGATGGGAGATGCAGGGGGGGGAGAGATGGGAGATGCAGAGGGGGGGGGGAGAGATGGGAGATGCCGAGGGGGGGGGAGAGATGGGAGATGCAGGGGGGGGGGAGAGATGGGAGATGCAGGGGGGGGGGGAGAGATGGGAGATGTAGAGGGGGGGGAGAGATGGGAGATGCAGGGGGGGGGAGTGAGATGGGAGATGCAGGGGGGGAGAGATGGGGAGAGATGGGAGATGCAGGGGGGGGAGAGATGGGAGATGCAGGGGGGGGGGAGAGATGGGAGATGCGGGGGGGGGGGAGAGATGGGAGATGCAGGGGGGGGAGAAATGGGGAGATGCAGGGGGGGGGAGAGATGGGAGATGCAGAGGGGGGGAGAGATGGGAGATGCAGGGGGGGGAGATGGGAGATGCTGGGGGGGAGAGATGGGAGAGGCAGAGGGGGGGGAGATGGGAGATTCAGAGGGGGAAAGAGATGGGAGATGCAGGGGGGAGAGATGGGAGATGCAGGGGGGGGGGGGAGAGATGGGAGATGCAGAGGGGGGGGGAGAGATGGGAGATGCAGAGGGGGGGGAGAGATGGGAGATGCCGAGGGGGGGGGGGAGAGATGGGAGATGCAGGGGGGGAGAGATGGAGATGCAGGGGGGGGGAGGTGAGATGGGAGATGCAGGGGGGGAGAGATGGGAGATGCAGGGGGGGGAGAGATGGGAGATGCAGGGGGGGGAGAGATGGGAGATGCAGGGGGGGGGGGAGTGAGATGGGAGATGCAGGGGAGGGAGAGATGGGAGATTCAGAGGGGGAAAGAGATGGGAGATGCAGGGGGGGAGAGATGGGAGATGCAGGGGGGGGGGAGAGATGGGAGATGCAGATGGGGGGGGGAGAGATGGGAGATGCAGAGGGGGGGGAGAGATGGAGATGCCGAGTGGGGGGGGGGAGAGATGGGAGATGCAGGGGGGGAGAGATGGGAGATGCAGGGGGGGGAGTGAGATGGGAGATGCAGGGGGGGGAGAGATGGGAGATGCAGGGGGGGGAGAGATGGGAGATGCAGGGGGGGGGAGAGATGGGAGATGCAGGGGGGGGAGTGAGATGGGAGATGCAGGGGAGGGAGAGATGGGAGATGCAGGGGGGGGGGAGAGATGGAAGATGCAGGGGGGGAGAGATGGAGATGCAGGGGGGGAGAGATGGGAGAGGCAGAGGGGGGGGGGAGAGATGGGAGATGCAGGGGGGGGGAGAGATGGGGGATGCAGAGGGGGGGGGGGAGAGATGGGAGATGCCGAGGGGGGGGGAGAGATGGGAGATGCAGGGGGGGGGGGGAGAGATGGGAGATGCAGGGGGGGGAGAGATGGGAGATGTAGAGGGGGGGGAGAGATGGGAGATGCAGGGGGGGAGAGATGGGAGATGCAGGGGGGGGGAGAAATGGGAGATGCAGGGGGGGGGGAGAGATGGGAGATGCAGAGGGGGGGAGAGATGGGAGATGCAGGGGGGGGAGATGGGAGATGCAGGGGGGGGAGAGATGGGAGAGGCAGAGGGGGGGGAGATGGGAGATTCAGAGGGGGAAAGAGATGGGAGATGCAGGGGGGGAGAGATGGGAGATGCAGGGGGGGGGGAGAGATGGGAGATGCAGAGGGGGGGGGAGAGATGGGAGATGCAGAGGGGGGGAGAGATGGGAGATGCCGAGGGGGGGGGGAGAGATGGGAGATGCAGGGGGGGAGAGATGGGAGATGCAGGGGGGGGGGAGTGAGATGGGAGATGCAGGGGGGGGGGAGAGATGGAAGATGCAGGGGGGGAGAGATGGGAGATGCAGGGGGGGAGAGATGGGAGATGCAGGGGGGGGAGAGATGGGAGATGCAGGGGGGGGGAGATGGGAGATGCAGGGGGGAGAGTGATGGGAGGTGCAGGGTGATGATGAGGTGCTGGAGGAGAGACGATGATGATGATGATGATTTTACCCGTGCGGCCCAATTTTTTTTTTCTTGGAGCATTTCGGCCCTCCGCAGTTTACGAGTTGTGCAGGCCTGCGGTAATGGGACAAAAAGAACTTCACAGTTTAATTGTGATCTGTAAACACATATAACCATGCCGAAAGAAAATATATGGCTGCTTTACTTTCTTTTTGGAAAAGGTGGAATGCTGTCAATCAAGTGTTTTGTCTACCTGTCCTTGGTAGAGACCCAATAAAGATAAGAAGGGGTATGGGAGCCTGCCAGTGCAAACTCTTGTTGAATACAAAGTGCTACCGCACAAAAGTAAGGAGCTGGGAAAATCAAACCACTCACACGTACCATGTTCAAAAAATCCACGGCAGAAGTTCCTGCCCCTCTGCAGTCGCCCTTCCGTGTCTGTGCTTCCACGTCACGTAGTCAGGTATACGTTACAGTCCGTTCTTCCATCTTTGAGATTACTCCCCACACTGGATAACAGACCCTTATCCATCCACATTTCAACAATTGTAGATGTCCGTGATATAATTCAGTTCATCGTAGATGGGGCATTGTGATGCACAAGTCACCTGGAGGGCGTGTACTATAAAACAAGGGATGCTGATGCACTTTCAGCCTGTCTGTGCTTCCTTTTCCGTTCCTAAATTATACCGTACAATCCCCATTCCGAACCATACAATCTCAATTGCATCAGATCACAAATGAGTTGAACAAGTCTCTGCCGTCGGTGCATGTGTGCCCCGGGAAGGCCTGCACCTTTAATACAGCAGCTCTGCTCATTTTCTTTGCAAAATTCTGATTAAAAGATTGTTGAATGGGCAGTACACGATCGTGTGAAAACCAGTCCTTATTTAATTGTGCGCTTTCACATACCCACTGAAATCGCTCTTTTTGTCACCCTTTTTAAAGCAGGGATATTTGTAGGGTTTTTTTGTGCCAGTTTTAACACACAAAAAACGACATATATGGCGACGGACTACAAACATGGCACTTGGGGGTCTCTTAATGACATTGCAGCTTTTCTGTTGGCTGCAAGAGAGAGAGCCCTGGTCCCAGTTGGCCTGGTGGACACTTGGCCCACTCTGGGCTCACCTCTATGAAACTGAGGGATCCCACAGATGAGCTCCTGGAGACCTCCCCAGGATTGCTGTTTGAAAGGGATGGAATGGAATTTGTTAGAGGTTTGACCTTTCTAAACCTGTTATACAGTAGGGCCACATGGTGCTTTGCAAGTTGTAAAGGCCTTATCACTGGTCATACTAACAAACATGCCTTACAGTGTCATGGACTATAGTATCTTCATGCAACATCTATACAAACAACATCACTCTTATCACAGGTTCATGAGTTTTCACCTGAAGAATATTCAAATGTAAAATATATATATATGTAGAGGTATCAGTACCGTGTTAGCCGAGCTTCAATAATCAAAAAATAAATAGATGATACCGTTCTGTGGCTAACGAAATGCTTTTATTTGTGCGAGCTTTCGAGATACACTAATCTCTTCTTCCGGCGATGTTACAATGAATGAAGCAAAAGGTATACTTAAAAACAGTGTCGCTTTCAGTAACCTTTTGACACCTCTAGCCATAAAACACATCCACACCGGGGCAAGGAACAGCACAGATAACATTCCAAGAGACACTGTTTTTAAGTATACCTTTTGCTTCATTCATTGTAACATCGCCGGAAGAAGAGATCAGTGTATCTCGAAAGCTCGCACAAATAAAAGCATTTCGTTAGCCACAGAACGGTATCATCTATTTATTTTTTGATTTTATATATATATATATATGCAAATATAACTGTATGCTCATCTGCATGTCTTAGGCAGGTCTGCAACCCCGCCTTTCCCCATTATCACCCAGCATACAGCACTTCCACTGCAGCAAGGGATTCTGGGAAATGACATGCAAATGAGCACACAGTAAAATCAACCCCACACTGATGAGACCCATCAAGGTTGAAACAGCTGTCTGTGGGTGGTTTTCTGGGTATGCACCTTAACCCTGGCTGTGCTCAAAGCTGTGACCATGCAGCAAGCTTAAGCCTATAGGGAACCATGTTAAAAATGGTTATTGAGGCAAAAAGTGACACTGTGTGCTCATTTGCATGTCATTTCCCAGAATCCCTTGCTGCAGTGGAAGTGCTGTATGCTGGGTGATAATGGGGAAAGGCGGGGTTGCAGACCTGCCTAAGACATGCAGATGAGCATACAGTTATATTTGCATATTTGCTTTCCTGTGGAGGGTTTTTGTCACTTTTTTTACTCACCATAACTTAACTCAGTATTATGGTTTATATATATATATATATATATATATATATATATATATATAAATAGAAGGGTCGGCGGTTTTCAAAATCCAACACGTTGGCTCAATCAGTGACTCAGTCGAAGAGTGAGCCACTGATTGAGCAACCTGTGCTGAAGCAGGAATATCCTGAAAACCTGATCTATTGGTGGCCCTTGAGGACTGGAGTTGGCCACTCTCGCCTTAAAGAATGCTCTGTTCTTTTTCTGTCACTGTCTTTCAGCTTCTGTTGTACTTCTCTCGGGAATATGTTGCTGCCTTACATGTTACAGATGATAAATGAACCATAACCTTTGACTGTTTTTTGTTGTTGCAGTTATTGCAATCCCAAGATGTCAAGGAAGATGCAGTCCTATGCTGTTCCATGGAGGTGAGAAGATAGTTCTTGATCATTTGTATGATGTAACCATATTACTAGTAAAACAAGCTTCTTCTTTTTTTCTTTTATGGAGATTTCTATATAGCCTGAGGTGGCCATTAGGGATGTTTTCGGACCATAATTCCTATTTACTTTAATGGGCATTTTCATCCATTTATAGCCTGAACTGCCACTTCGGACTATACAGAATAAGGTATTTGGGGTATAATTCTTTATACTGCTAAGTGGCCACTCAGGTCTTTAATTGACATAAATGTGTTTTTTTCGGGGGGGGGGGGGGGGGGCGGGGCACAAATGTACCAAGCATCCGATCCAGCGTATATACAGATGTTGCCAGACTAAATGATCACTCTGCTGCGGGAAGCACGCAAAATCCTGGCAACAGCATTCCCCAGCAGCGGGAAATCTCACTGTCAGGCGTCCCATTCAGAAGAACGGACCCCCGCAGGCAACCGCGACTTTTACTGTCCCCAATGTCGTGGCATTTTGTTTTTTTCTGCCGCGGTTCCGGGGGCAGTAAGTTGCGGTTTTGGGGGGCAGTAAGTCTGGCAACATGTGCAGAATAATCCCCCCCAAGACTCTCATTCAATATGTTGTGAAGTTGCTTCCACAGATGATAAAAGATGTTAGTGTCATTCATTTGAAAGGAGTTGAAGTGGCTTCAATTGTATAGAGGGCCTCAATAGGCCGTAAAGGAACATTTCTTGGATTGGCTGTAAAAGGAAAATGGCCTCTCCTCTGATCCTTCTCTCCAGCTTCCTTCTCCCTTCTCTCTCTTTCCTGTACGCATACCCCGTGTTTCCAGTCCAACAACTCGGCTCACCAGATACCTCTAATGTTGAAATAAATGTCATTTGTATACACACACAACACCCCTCGTGGGTCTATTTGCATGTCTCAGACACCGCCGAAAACCTGTCCTTCCCCATTTTCTCTTAGTATAGTGTTTCCACTGCCACCGGGGATTCTGGGTAATGACATGTAAATGAGCACAGTGTGTCACTCTACTTGTCCATTTTAACATGGAATCCTGACATGCAAAAGGACGACAAGTGTTTTTTGTGTTTAGCGTGCACTCTACTGGGGAGGGTTTTTGTCACTTTTTTACCCCCCGTAACTGTTTAAATGTTTGGTTATATACACACCCAAACAAAGAGGGTTTTACTGACTCAGGTTTGTTTTAAGCCAATTGCTGCCAGATGGGCCAGTTATGTTGCACTTACACCGCTAGCTGTGATTGGTTTAAGCAGCAGTCCCTTCCATTTTGTGTATCGATTTTATTACAGCATCTGAACCGGGGGATCCTCTGGAACTGAGCCGCGTTATTAGCGCCGGCGAACCCCCAGTTTGCGAGATATTTACTGTCTTAGTTGCCGGTGTTCCCTTCTGGGTTTCCAAAGATGGCGCCTGCAGTCATCCAATAGGAAGCCACAACGTCCTCCCCCAATTACGTTATGGCTTGATATAAGCTCGCAGGATTTGGCGGCCATTTTTAAACACGAGCATCTAAACCGGTATGAGTCTATAGGATGAGGGTTTTCAGTCTTCGACTGCTTCAGCACAGGTGGCTCAATCAGTGGCTCAGTCTTCGACTGCTTCAGCACAGGTGGGTCCCCTGTGCTAAAAATATCTCGGTTCAGCTCCAGAGGAATTATTAAAAAGAAAACAGTGGGAGAAACAAAAATGGGTAGGGAGTGTGCTGCTTTTAATTTGCTATGCCAGGAGAAAAGGAATCCCCTAGTTACACTGCCTCGGACATTGTATAAAATGTCCTTTGCATTTAGCCCATACGCTGTTCTTTTTGTCCTTGGTCATTGACGGTTATTAAATGTAATTACAGTTATTATTGCTAATAATAGTTGTATTATTATTATTATTATAAGCAAGCGAAATGTTTGCAAAGTTTGCCGATGTCATATTGGTCAGGTGCAAAACAAAAAGTTCCCTAAGGGAGAAGCGCAGGGATTCACTTTTTGTTTTGCACATTTGTATGGCCAATTCCTTCACTAGCTGCATGCTCCTTATACGGAGAAGCGCAGTGATTATATTTATTTTACAATATTGGTCAGGTAACAGGTTTTTTGGGGGGGGGTGAGGGAAATGTTTGCAAACTTGTGAAATTAATGCAAAACTGGGGAACTAAAATGCTCCCAGTACGCACATCTCTACTTATTATTAATATTACAATTGGGCTATTCAATGTTGTAAAGGCAGTGAGCTCTAAACCATGGGTGCGCAAACTGGGGGGGGGGGCAGATTTTCCAGGGGGGAGCGGCGGTTACAGAGGTCCCGCACTCTCCACCAAGGCATTTAAATTAAACGCCGGGAGACCACGCAAGGCCTCTGTAACTTCTGCTACCTGGTCTTTGGCGAAACGTCGCCATGGTAATCCACCATCAAATGACACCGCGGGTCATGTGATGTCGCGTTGCCATGGCACCGTGACGTCGCATGACCCCGCGACATCGTTTGATGCCGAGGAGGGGGGGGGTGTGTGGCTTGCGCGAGCAGGGAGGAGGGCGCAGGGAGAAAACTTTGCTCACCCCTGATCTAAACAACACAAAAACTGCCAACATCACAATAAAAAGCAACGTGTCCGGCACAGTAACGTTTTTTTCCTGTGCTAGAGTATAAGATCTAGAAGACACACAATATAGTAATGATGAGTGAAACAATGTTTGGATGTTGTTACAGGGAACCAGCTGTAATTGGCAAGAATTAACACTTTGTGGGTCTCAGTTCTATGAGTAAAAACCCTAAATGGTTAGAAATACAGTATATAGTTCTTCTGATTATAGCATTCTAGTGCAGAGAGTCTTCTGCATAAACTACAGCTGGAATGTTTTTTTTTGTTTTTTCTTAGCATTTTATTATAAAACAAATAAATAGTATTAAACTTTACCATGCTTTCCATGCCTTCTTTTCTCTTATCTGGCTAAAAGGTGTCTTTATGCAAAAGTCATTATGCAATGATTAATGAGTTTTGTTTGTACGCTTGGGTTACTATTCCATGTTTTGTCAGAAGGTAACAGCTTTTAGTCTAAACATCATTCATATCAACTGCACAAGCATGTACTGTACATCTGTGTGTCTTTAGCTGGAATACATTGTTTAAATGTCTAAGAATCTAGCAATATGGAGAAATAAAATCTACAACCCAGTGCATTGCAGTGTAGAAGAAAAGCCCAATACTGTCATTGTGCCGATGGGGAACTATTTACTTATGGGAGTTTCTGTCTGATGGTGCCCAGATCGGCACTATCCTAGTTTAATAGACAACTCCCTATCTGTTATATATGTTGTATGTCATCCTCATATTAACCCTGCCAATGCCAGTGAGGTCAGTAAAGTTTTATGTTAATGTGAACGTACAATGTGTATTGATAAACACACTATTTTGTGCAGTGATTAAGCTAGACACAGCGTGAAACACTGATAACATCTCGTTACTTTTTGCAACTATCAGCTCTTGTGACCATTGGCAATTTAAAAGCTAACTTTCTTTTGGAAGAGTCACTTTGCAAGCCCACTTGGCTTTAACAGGGTGAAATAAGTCTCTTGCTGTAGGATTTAAATCTAAGTATCTCTATAATACCGCTACAGCAGGGGCAGCCAACTCCAGTCCCCAAGGGCCACCAGCAGGTGAGGTTTTCAGTATATATCCCTGCTTCAGCACAGGTGGCTCAATCAGGGGCTAAGTCGTTGATTGAGCCACATGTGCTGAAGCAGGGATAATCTTACTACCTGATGACAAGTTGGTGGCCCTTGAGGATTGGAGTTGGCCGCCCCTAAACTTCAGCATGTCATGAAGCCACATCCGTTAATAAACATTCTTCCCCCCCCCCCAATGCAAATACAGCTCAACCCCGTTATAACGCGATCCGTTACAACGCAAATCCGCTTATAACGCGATGCAAGCGTGGCTCCCAATTTCCGTATGTACTGTATGAATACTTTACAACAAGATTATTGGTATCTTAAATACGTTATTGTACAATGCATACAATTGTACATTATTTCTAACGCGATCCGATTATAACGCAATGTGATTCTTTGGACCACAAGCACAGGGTTATAAGGGGGTTGAGCTGTACTTCTTTCACTGTGTCACAACTCAATGTCAATACAAATAAATATTTGGGAAATAAAACACTCGCGTCCCACATTTGCAGGTAAGTAGCTCCTGTCCCTCTATGATTAACAGAGCCATGCAATTTTGAGACCTAACCCTTGACAGCTTTGTCCCTTTCTCAGACAGAGACTCTTGCAATGCTATTGTCATCCCATGTCAAGGTTCAGGAAGCTGGAGATCCAGCAACAAAGAAATGACGGGGCTTATTCTCTATCTGCTGAAGCGGCCGATCTGTCATTGACTACAATGGAGAATTGCAACCAAAAATCTACCGCTTTGGCAGATATAGAATAAGCTCCTAAGGAAGT
Source organism: Ascaphus truei (assembly GCF_040206685.1). Taxonomy (NCBI): domain Eukaryota; kingdom Metazoa; phylum Chordata; class Amphibia; order Anura; family Ascaphidae; genus Ascaphus; species Ascaphus truei. Next base: position 33,744,813 of record NC_134483.1, read on the forward strand.
TCCTAGCCAGAATTCACGGCACGTGTTGCCTAACTTAGCTTTACCCCAACCTACAATATGTACAGGGAGAAAGCTAAAAACATTGCAAACATGGGCTGCGTTACTAAATGGGAGTGTAATTTGGATAAAATGGTGCAGAGGCCGTTTGATCAATGCCAAGCATCCAAACGAATTAAATACACACAAATAAACCATGTCTTTTGGAGACTCGTGGCTGTCTCTATTCTGCCTCTGTATTATTTTATTGAGGCGGCCAGAAAATAAAAGGGGGTTATTTATCAAAATTCACTTTGAAACAAAGGATATTTCTTGTACAGTGCCCTACAGTCACCATGCAGGAAAGCTGCAGTATCATTTCAATGTGCGGGCATTGTCAGGTAGAGACATTGCTCCCTTGGATTTTCATACCGCCTATATGAAGGGTTTACAGAGAATTGTACTGTGAATAAGGAAACAGGATTAATGAGGTAATTTTCATATAAACCTGAAAGTAGCTGTATCTCCATAATTAAACCTCTCAATGCTTCAACCAGTAACAAAACCGCATGCTACAGACATGGGGCAACAAACGGAGATCTTTCACTGCCGTTTGTGAATTGGTGACATTTGCTAACTGGGAGCCTCAATGTCCTCGTTGGCTTGTCAATCTGGTGTCTGGAGTTTGAACACCGTGTTATGTTTGAGAGACTATAGCAGACTTGGGACTCCTGTTGGAGACATCTCTATAGTGTAATTTGACCGGCTACTAACGCTTGGTACAATTATCTCCCGAGACTCTGTCCTCCCTATTTACCAACAGCTCTCTCTGTCTAGCACGTCTCTCATGTCTTGACCTCATCCCTGTCTCCTTTCTCATCTGCCTCCCTCCCGCCCCCTGGGCCAGCTGAGAGAGGCATAGGCGTCTGATCAGTGGCTTGCAGCTTAACACGCGACTTGTGACCCCTTCTCTGTTGACAGCTGCAGAGCACTGGCTGCTTGCTTGAGGAGCAGCTGCCCGAGATGATGACGGAGCTGCTGGCGACAGCACGGGACAAGATGCTGTGTCCTTCAGAGTCCATGCTGACGCGATCCCTCCTGCTTGAGGTCATAGAGCTGCACGCCAACAACTGGAACCCCTTGACTCAAAACATCACGCAGTACTACAACAAGACAATCCAGAAACTCACAGGCTGACAGAGGGGGTGTGGGGGGGAGCAGGGACACAGCTTCAGGACACCAGCGCAGGGAGGAGGGAACCGACACAAGGAACACCTTCAAGTAAACCAGAATGTACCTTACAAACTGGACTCATGAACCTTTCCATCAAAGTATCGAAAAAAGTCAACACATGTTATTAAAACAAATACACAGCATGCTTGAGAACCTATGTAAGGAGGGAGGGGAGGGGGGCAGCCTTCTTTTCAGTTCAGTCCGTCCCCCCCCCCCTACTCCGCTCCAAACAGTCCCCTTCTCTCCCTTCCTCCTGCTTTTTTGTTTTGCCATTTGCATATTGGATAGGCCGCAGCACACGCACCAAGACATTATCACTGCAGGTGCAATAGAAATGTGTATTGAAAGGCGAGTGGCTGCTATTGTTTACACACCATTGTGATGGGCTCGCACTGGCCAACTGGCAGGAGACAGCTCCAAGCAGATGTCTCCGGAGGACAAAGGGAGGCACGATCTGCCCCAGACATTCAGAATTGACCACCGCCTCTATTGTGAGAGAGCAGAAATGTGGGGAGGATGTGTTATTTTATTTTTTATTTTGAGCCTTGAAACGTGGTTTGCTGATATTAGAACATTGCACGGGTTGAAATTTTTATTTGCACTGTTTTTGTTTTTAAAGACAAGTTTGTTTAGATGGTTGAAGAAGAAAAAAAAAAAAGGACATCAGGTTTGACGTAGCAGACGGGTGTAGGAAATCTCCATGTTAAGGAGGATGGTAAGGGGTCAAATGGGGGGTTTTTTTTTTGGCAATGGTTAAAATATTTTTTTTGGGGGGGGTTAAAAAATGTATTTGCTAAGGATTGGTGCGATTTGACAAATACTCGTGGATACAGATGCATTTGTCTTCAATCCTGGATTTGGTACCCATAGAGGAATTAATGTGTGCCTGTAGTTCCCGGGTTCTCAACTCCAGTCGTCAAGACCAAACGTCTCGCCCCCCCCCCCAACAGACCAGGTTTTCAATCCTGAAAACCTGGCCTGTTGGGGGGGGGGGGTCTGGAAGACTGGAGTTGAGAACCTCTGCAGTTGCATATCCTCGCCTTTCCTCGCAGAGTCTTGCAATGCACTGCAAAGCGCTGCGTCACTGGAAGCAAAGGGTTACAGCAGGCAGACCAAATGTATCTCGGCTAAGCTTTCATCTTTGTGTTCCATCAGTTGAAATTCTTAGCAATTATTGCCAGTTTACCTGCCCGTACATGTTTCCGAGATCATGTTTTGCGCCTTATCCGTCAGTATATTGGAGGCAGAAGAAGCACAGACCAGGTCACTTCTTGTATGATAGCATCTTGATGCATCGATTTAACTATTTTCCAATCAATATTGACAATTGGGATTGGTCGTGCTGCTGGAAGCCTTAGTATTTGCTTTAATAACTGTGGTTTCAGATGGGCCTGTAACGCATGGCAACGCAGGCTGGTCTGGCAACTCTGTAGGTTACGGGGAGGAAACCAGGTGACTTTCCATCTCCTAAACTTCTACCGATTTATCTATGAAGCAGTGATTATACTGACATTTGTGCATGGTATAACTCATTTACCCAGAATCCCTGGCTGCAGTGGAAGCACTGTATGCTGGGAGATAATGGGGAAAGGCAGGGCTGTGGACCTGTCTGAGACATTTGAATGTGCTCACAAGTGGTATTTTTATTTGCATAATATAACGTAGGGGAAAAAAAGTGCTTGGCTTAACCCCGCACCAGACTAGGGGTTATTCCATAGTTTGCCTATCCGGCGACATTTTAGGAGGGACAAACACGCCGAGCAAGTGGTGGGAAAGGAGGACAGAGCGAAAAAAGGGAGAGGGGCCTAGACTGAGAGATAAGAGGAAGAGGGCCGTTTCCATGTAACCAACGGATAAACTCAACCACGTGAAATCCTTATTTTTATATGGGATTTTGGTTGTGTGGGAGGGGAAAACTTGGCCATCTTGCTCAGTGCACCAAATACAGAACAGGGGTCCCAAAGACGATTTAGTTTTCTTTGGGGGGAGGGGGACCCAGTGTGAACAGTTTGGGAGTCACAAACAATTAACCCCTGCCGGGGTGGGGCCGCCGTGCATTGGTTAGGGTACTTGCAGATAAAGGCACAGCGCCAGCAAGTAACATAAATTAGTGTTGCTGCAAGGTGAAAGCAGTCAGCCATGTAACGCATGATGTTCAACCTTAACATGGTCGTTGCTCTTCGACGGTTGATATAACCGAGTGAATAGGAGCACCATACGCGCCGGCGTTTCAAACGCTCCTGTCAGGGTGATCTCTTCATCTTCCATTGACCTGGATTGGGACGTGGGGCACTTTTGTTGGTCTGAGAATAAAGCGAGAAATGAGCGAGTTAGGCGAGCTGGTCGCTGCCCTAAGTGAGAGGCGATAGTGTGTCGGCAAGGGGGTGCCAACTGCCAGTCCTCCAGGGGCACCAACAGGGTGGGTTTTCAGGAGATCCCTGCTTCAGCACAGGTGGCTCAATCGGTGGCTCAGTCTTCGACTGCTTCACCACAGCCGGGACAGTCTTCAACTGAGCCACTGATTGAGCCACCCGTGCTGAAGCAGGGATAACCTGAAAACCTGACCTGTTGGTGGCCCTTGAGGACTGGAGTTGGCCACCCCTGGTGTGAGCAATAGCAGTGCACTGTGGGGGAGGTGTAGGAAGGGGCACAGCTGGTTATTATGATATGAAGTTGATGCACAGAGTCCATTTCATCTGGTGTCAATATATAAAGGCATTTTTACTTGCTCCCGTGAGAAATTCTTGATGTGTTTTGTCGTTGGGGTTTTTTGAGCAGTAAGAGAAGTCATTTGACTCAATGTTGTAATATTGATTAATCAAAGCTTGCAGCTTTAAATAATGCAGTTTTCCTGTCGCTTTACGCCCATTACCCTCTATAGTAGATATTGGCAAATCATGCAAAATTAGTTGGGGGGTTTTATTTTTTTCTCCATTAACAAATTTGGCAAAATGTTTCCGTGTCGGAAAAGATTTGACTATTTAATCCAGACCCTGAAAAGGGGCCTTTGGCAGAGAATGAGAGAAATGTCACAGGAAGCTGGCAAACATGCAGCATGTACGAAGAAATTAACAACAATATTAGCCCTGTGAGGTGAACTGTTTGTCTAAAATGCAAAATATGAAGAAAAAAAATGGCAAAAGATTTCAGTTGGGACACTTTTGCATATTTATTTTTCATTTTTTTTTTTTCTTAAAAGATTTCTTCACCATACTGTATAATGAGATGCCGGATCTCACCCGTCTAGTTTTTCCTGTACTCCTTCATTAGTAATGTGTATTTTATTCCTAAAAAGAAGACCCCCCCCCACCCCTCACAAAAAAAAACCACAACTAATTTAAATGACTGTTAAGTCCCTCTCACTTGGTGTCATAAGCATACTTTGAAGAACCTTATCTGAGAAGTTTGAGATAAGACAGCTGCCCTGAAAATATATGCATGTAAAAGAAATTTCTGTGTTGCCTGGCGGAGGGGGGGGGGGGGGTTGCCATGGGAACAGGCTGCTGCTGCAGGCCTTGGGCCTATATTCAATACTCATATAGTTGCCAACGCCTTGTTAGTAAAGTGGTATCTTCTGTATTCAAATGAATGCTTCGTTAACATCACAATTAATTGAAAAGGGGCCATATTCCCTCGTGTCTTCATAGACAGAAATATGTTTCCCGTTTCACAACGGGGCGACTTTTAGCTGGTCTTAACCCCTTCAGTGACAGAAGGGTCAGCAAGCAGTGTACCGTCTGTGCTGATCAACCGTGAAATACCACGGCGGTGAAAGGGGAAGTCCTGCTGAACACTTGATGCCGCGTCCATGCTGAACGCGCGTGAGCAAAACATTGTAAATGAATTGGAGCGTCCATACTGCGCGCGCACGTGTGCGTGGGTAGGAACGATGCGTGCGGAGACACTTTTTGTCTTTGTCGTGCGATGGCCGGGTTACGTGCATGGTTAAGCCAATGAGGGCGAACCGCTCACTTGATGTCATGGGCACGCCCCCATCGCGGAACCCTGCAGGCCACGGATCTCTGAAAGTACAGGCGCGCGTGACGTCAAACGCTCGGTGACGAGCATCCGCGCCCCTACTATGGACTTAGCCTAAAGCAGCAATACTACATTCCCACTTTTCTTTCTTTTTGTTCTTATTTTTCTATGCAAAGCATGTGGCAATGTATAAGGCTTGGTCCCCACTGGCTACTGCAGCACCCACTATGGCGGGGACAAGAGCCGCCCCTCAATGGGGCCTGGCCCGCTGCGAGGGGCGGCCGCCGCACTGTGTGGTACGTTTTCCAGACTCACATTAAAATTGTGATTAGACCTAGCGACGGAGCGCTAGGCCACGCCCTCCGGCGGTTCAGCCAATGAGGGTGAACCTGCCGGGTGATGTCATGGCCATGCCCCGTCACTCGCCCCCCCCTGTCTTTCCCCCTGCAGCTCACTGCAGACCGGGGAACTCAGCTGCCCGCGCCGCCAGCCTCGCAGACGCGTGTGCAGCGCGGGCACTGTGGCTGGAGCCTAATGCTGCATTCTTACCTACAAAAACACAACACCCCTGTAAGCACAAAACCCAGACCCACAACACCATATAGATTTATGTCAAAAAGAAGTGTGACAATGTATACAACAAAAGATAGAAAGCCCTTATGCTGCATCCAGCATTGACCAATCATGTGATCGTGACCATGTGCATGTAGCATTGGGGCTCCTCTGCCACTGAAAATCCTGATTGTGTACCTAACATAATGGCCACCTTTCAGTTTCAATCAATCCTTCAGTCAGTGTAACTCAGCAGCTACAATGTATCCTTATATTACGAAGGTAACATTATCTATTGTTACAGTTTGTAGCTCAAACTGCTGGGAATATTGGCAACAAATGATCACAAACAGGAAAGTGTTGCAGAGATCTTGCACTGCTGGGGAGGTGTGCTAAAACCTGATATATAAATCAAAGGATGCTTTAAAACTGATTAAAACAGTCGCTATTATGTAATACTACTGAACTGATTTTTATTTATTTTTTAAAACATAACATGTCACATGTTTTGCTGCTTTAAGATTATATATTAAACGCTGCTTATGTTTGGGCATGTTAGATTTGCAAAGACAGAATACTACAGCATACTCCAAAGCAGCAGCAGCAGCAGCCAGGAATGTGAGGGAAAGCAAATATATTCAAATTGATTTGGAAATATCTTGCGTAAATAGGTTTGAGACTTCATACATTGGACTGCATCTTTAAGGAGACATCAAGGAAACCCAGTGAATGTGTATTAAATTATTCAACAGGGGGCTTTGTGTCAACGTTTTCATGTCGCAAAGCTGGTATCATTCTCATGCAAAAAATGACTCCATATGCATCGGTGCAAGAAATCCGATTGAAAGCGCATGGGTTTTTTTTTCTCTTGTGCTATTTTATTGCTCTTAAACAGAAACCGTTAGTGCTGGCAGTGAAAGCATTTGAAATCTGTATTGTGAAGCGAAGGCAGGGCTGGTGTAATGGATGTGGGTATCCATGTTAATTAACAGAACAAATCAACAGTATTTCCACGTTACAAGTGGGGGCCTTCAGCAGATTTATGTACGTTCGTTTCTTGCCGCTCACTCCTCCACGCAATGTCCGGGGGGTATCAGTGCGTGGTGCAGGATATCACGGCTGATCTGGTGGTAACTGCCATTGACTTGAGTGGCAGTTACCGCCATATCGAGTGCGATATCCTACATCACATTTTGAGGACTCAGAGCACGGGGAGGGGTGGGTTTGTGATGAGAACTGGACCATCGTTCCATCTCTTCCAGAGCTGTCGCCAGTATCTGGCCTCCTGTTTCATTTACAGTGAGAAGGAACACAGGTAACAGAGAGAGAAGATATACACTGATCTGAGACGCTTTCCGTGCCAGAGGTCATTAAAGGCAGACATGTTAAGCAGTAGACCCCTCAGAAGCTCTACAGTAAATGCTTATACACTTTGGGAGTGGGACATATGTGAAAGGTATTTTTGAGTTGTCCAAAAAAAATAATTAATTACCTTTTCAACAAAACCCTTTTCCCCTCACCCCCTGACCCGCTCTCTGATTGTTCTATTTTTGCTCCTTGCACTTGTGAACTTTGTATCTCTGCTCGTGCGAGTGGGGAAGTCACCCTGAAGTCTCTCAGGAGTGTACAGCACAGTAGGAATTCCTAGTAATCCAGCCGAATTATTTCTTGTCTGGGGTAATATTACTTCTTTTATTCGGAAATGATAATTATGAGCTCATCGATTCACTCCGGCTGAAGAAGGCCACTGCAGCTTGTAATTTCTCTCGTAAGATCGGCCATTAAAAGCATCACCTTACATTTGCTTTTCGTTTTACGAGCAACCTTTTTTTATTCAGCGGGCTTACACTGCGAGCTCCCTCCAACTTTAGCCTCTCCTCCGGACTGAGGAGCGGCTTCTTTCTAGCTCAAGAAATTAACTTTTCTAAGTTGGTTTGTGTATTGGCGTTGAAGAATGCCAGGTCACCGCTTCGCTTCCTGAAGGGCAATCAGGAAGTGATGTCAGAGCCCGGCGATTTCCTTATTTGCCTCCTTTTATTGATCCTTTACTTACTAAATCATTTGTCTGCTGCCTTCTTTTTTTTTTTTTTTTACATGATGCATTCCAAAGACGAGAGGGGAAAGGCAGGGTAGTTTCCTGTCCTTTGCTCATCCTGCGGTGGGGAGCGGGGATAAGGAAACTTGGCCTGGCGTTCACGTTCTCAATCAAAGAGGATCAGGATGAGCGTCTCGCGTTCTTGGAGAGTTTTTGAATGTCTTGATATCGTTGATTGTCAGAAATGCCCGTTCTCCAGAAATTGGTTTGGCCTCTAGGAAAGGCTTTTTCCTTCGGACAGCCCTCTTTCGATTTGAAATGTTTCTACTGCACTTTTCCTCTTATACTGAGACTGAGCCACTGATTGAGCCACCTGTGCTGAAGCAGGGATATCCCTAATACCTGGCCTGTTGGTGGGGGGCTGGAGTTGGCCAGCCCTGATATAGAAGACATCTCGCAGGAATGACTTTACTCTGCGTAATGCTTTCATTGCCGAGATACGGTTTTTGGTCTAGTTTGTGTTAACTTGTGTAACATTTTCCAATGTCTGGAACTGTATCTTCCGTTGTATTGGGCATTTCAATGAAACTGAACACACGCGCAACTTCTAGCTGCGGGGCCAGTAGGCAAAAATGCTTTTTTTTTTCATTGCCAACCCCAAACTCACCGGAAAGGGGGTGGGGGGTTTAGTTGCTGGCTGGGAATAAATACATTGATTTGAAGCATTGACCCAGTACCTCTGTCAGTGCTCTAATCCCAGCTAATAAAAAGCTGTGGTAGCATCTATTAATTGCAGATCATTACAGAGACCTGGTCCCCATATGAATCGTTGGAACCCTAGTGACTGGTATTCAGATTAGCAGAAGCAGTGTGTAACCTACTCATCTGAAGTTGCTGGTATTTGGATACGGGCTGTCTTTGGTACAGTATGTGGTCCACTCCCAGTGCGGAAATACGACAGATTTCTGTGTTTCTGCCCACTGAGGCCAGAAGACATTGGACATCTCCGAGATCCTTGTAAGTGAATTTCACTTCCAGGTGAAAGAGATTAGAAGTCGAGGAGACGTGACCCTACTGTAGCTCTGCTTTGCAGGAATAAATGAAGTCCCAGGAATGAAGACATGACCAGGTGTCTTGTCATCAGTCATTGTACTGTGACAATGAGCCATTGTGTCCTCAGTCTTCGTTAAACAGTTAAAGTGTTCACAAAACAAGCGCGGTGCTTCTTGAAAAAGGCATTTGGTGCCAACCTTTTATATATGTCGTGGTATATTGAGCGCTAAGCAGTTTAGTGCTGGTTGTGGCGCCCGGGTTGTCTTGGATTGGTGTGAGGGGAAGATTTGAACGTTCCTGATTTGGGTGCATGGGTACGCTTAATGTATTCTGGATAATGGGCTAACTTTAATTAACAATGTAATTGTTCTCAGTTTGATGTTCTCAACATAGTGGTAAACGTACAAATATTTGCTCAGTGTGGCAAATAATTTTGTTTTCCAAACGAGTCCATGGATCTGCTCCGATTGTGTCTGGTAATGTGCGTAGCGTTGCAGGCTTCCTCTGGCAACAAAGAACCAGATTACTATTACGTGTCAATCTTTTCTATAATGGGATTATCGGTCTGTAATTTTTTTTCCGTTCACGTAGGGACCTATTAATTAAACTGGGATAATGGCATAACAGTGTTCCCCCCCCCCCCCCCCCTCCCATCTCGCCGTATTAATGAAGGATTTTTTTTCTTTCCGTGATTTATTTACAGCCGTCCAATTCCAGGCACTATGCAATTTTGGATGCAAATGAGGCAAACTCGCAAAATTACCTATTCACAGGCAATTCATTAAGCTGCGAGACAGAGGCCAATTTAGGAGTCGGCCTATTTGCTTATATACCTACAAATAGATGAATCCATACTCCATAGGGTGAGACACAAAATATCTGGAAATGTACAGAAGGGAGATGCAGAGTGTAGGGTGAGCTATATGGAGGTACTTTATATAAGCAAATGGCCAAAATGGGTCTCTCTCCTGCAATGAATAGGTCATGGATATGTAATGTATGCAAATTAATGTAAAATCTCTTTCCCCATCACCCCCCTATTCCCCCACACCCTCCCCAACCTTCTCTTAAAACCCTAATTTGCTTAGGTGAAATTTCTGACTAATAAATCATGCGATTTTTATGCATATATAATTCTTAATGCTGTTTTCGTGCATGTTTGCATTGAGAATACTGGAGTTTAATGAAGTACCCCTTACAGGCCAGAACTGGGCGTCGGACATCTCCTTGAAGAATTATGCGAATTTTTTTTTTTAATCCATGTGTCAAATGTACAATTTTTTCCATACAGTACATAGAAACATGGGGTCTTTTCATCAAGGCAAAACGGGTGTGATTCTGGGGGAAAACAATTGTATCAAAGAAAAAATATGTTGGTTTCCATGGGATTTTATTCTTTGGCACATACTGTGTAGTGTAGTTTTTGGCCCCAAATTTACCTACGCTTGCCCGGATACAAAGACCCTGTGATACTTAATGGATCTACTTCAAATACAATTCTAGATATTTTGTGTCTGCTGACAGTCCATGAAAATTCTGTCACAATTCGCAAAAAAGAAATCCAGGTTTGAAACGAATGTAAAAAAAACAAACTATGTAAATATATGTATATCTTTCGACTTCACTATTTAGCTGCTATTTAAATAATGTTGTTTAGACAGAATGCAAACTACGAGCAGACTGGTCATTATTTCATTATAATGAACACCTTCAATAACCCAGGTGATGCGGTTTGGTTACAGCTCTTGCAAATGCCCATTTTGCAGTACCAAGTTATAAAAGCCTTATTGGTCCTAGACAAAAATGTATTGTCTTTAGGTCGTGATTCCTTTGATTGAACCATGGCTTTAAGATCGGTCCAGTGGTGGACGTAAGATTGTGGTGAGTGTGGAGCACCAATAGATCATTTCCAAAATAGGATCACCACTACTCCTATTTATTAATATACCATCGCATTTCCTTTGGAGAGGGATCTATTCTTATATATATATTTTTTTTTGCGTTTCTCGCTCTTTACATAAATATTCTATGAAATCTTTCTAAAATTGGGTCAAAAGCGCTTTGTCCAACGGTTTTGAAGTCTTTGATTTTCTCTGAACCCTACCATTTGAGACTGAATGTATTTTAAACTTTAAAAAGTTAACTTAACTTCATTATTTATTTATTTTAAATGTATGAGCTGTTAACATCGTTCTTTCAGGTACAGTGACCGTCATGCGTATGTCCAGTACTACATACTTACTGTTAACCCTTTCGCTTTGTAATGCGGTACGGTCCTCTGGCAGAGAAAGTGTTAACGAAGTTCACAGTGACGCAGCCTGTCTGGCCTCAGCCCTGTGTCCCTGATTACAATCGCTTATCTGAAGCATGTTCAGAGCCCTTTGGTTCAAGGATCCACATGAGCCAGACAGTGTTTTTGTAAGACAGGGAGGTGACAGTCTCTTTGGGGGGAAAAGTCAGTGATGCTGGGAATAATTGAGACTTCCAATGAGTGAGACCCGAGAGATATGTAATATGTGATATTGTAATAGATCCAGCAGTAGTAGTACGAATGTACCATATGAAGGGCTGTTTGTTTCATTGAAAGTTAAAGGCACCGATGGATGTATTTATGCCATACTCTTTTCAGCTCACGCCATCACATACAATGCAGTGTGTCTTTCATTTTATATACTTAACCTGCTATTGTGTGGGAGGTTAAATATATCATTCCTACTATGAAAATGATTAAATGTACTTTTTATGTAATATATAGAACCCGTTGTAATGTAAAACGAAAACCCTATCAAGAGGCTTATTTCCATTTTATAGAAATACGTGTATTTATTGTGTTTTAAGAAGCATTTAAATTCAGACAAGACCTATGAATTATTCAGCGAGGTATTTGTAATGGCTGTAGGATGGCGCAGAAACTGGGCCAGAAATCATTAAAATCTGCAGTGTTTACTACAAGACAAAGTCCCTATAGCTACTTATGGCTACTCAGCGAGTTTTGTTCATGAAATATTCAGAAACCGTGTATGCTATAGAATACATCATCTGAGTAATAAATGCTTAAACCTCAAAATAATATACTGTCTTTGTTCAGACGTGTTTCTTGCTTTTTTTGTTGTGATGCAAAAATGGCCTTTTGTTTTTCTCTAGTTAAAAATGGGGAGGCGAAGAAAATGGTCGCCCGTTCCTGAGATGGACGCGTACCATGCGTGCTCATACTCAGAGATGGCGCCTTAATAGTGGGGTTTGAAACCGATCAAAGACGAAAGCAACATTGCAAATTAGAGGCAATTATATTATTATTATTAATATTATTTCTATTTATCTCCAATGTTTCTTCCTTATTATTGTTTCTATTTCTGTGTGGCTGTAACAGAGAAATAGATACACATATAATCTTCATTCCACGGCATTGAGAGCGAGTCTCCCTTCTTTGATTATTACCTGTTGTTTTGCACTTTAAGGATATTTTTGTAATGCACCATTTCTTTGTGTTATGATCACCTAAATGAAGATGCATCTTTATTATCTGTAGCTTGTGCCTTCACCTCCAGCTTTGTACAGCTAAGTCTGACACCATGGGGGGTCATTCATTAACCAATCAAAGAACTATAGCATTAGTGGGCAAGATGCACCAGTGGGGGGTTTAACCTACAGTCCCCCACTGTTGCTCTCTCCAATGTGGGCCCCGGTAACCTGTCATTTTCTGTCCCCCACTTTCATATCTCCCACCCTTCCCCTCACATCTCCCACTCCCTCTCACATCTCCCAGCCCCCTCTTGCATCTCCTGCTCTCCCCCCTTACATCTGCCGCTCTTTCAACTCACATCTCCCGCTCTCCCCCTCACATCTCCCGCTCTCCCCCCTCACATCTCTCGATACTCCCCCCTCACATCTCCCGCTATCACCCCTCACACCTCCCGCTCTCCCCCCTCACACCTCCCGCTCTCCCCCCTCACACCTCCCGCTCTCCCCCCTCACACCTCCCGCTCTCCCCCCTCACACCTCCCACTCTCCCCCCTCACACCTCCCACTCTCCCCCCTCACATCCCCCACTCTTTCCCCCTCACATCTCCCACTCTCACTGAATGTTACACATGTGGCCCTATTAATGGCTCTATGACCCACCCGAGTACTATTGCATGTGTACTCCCTTGACGTTAATGGGAGTTTCCATGATAAGTGCCCAATTGGCACTATTGCAGTTTAATGAATAACCCCCTTTGGCTGTCAGAGCTGCAGGTTTCCAAGGGAGATCAATAAACACAGGTTAATTGTTACTGCAATTATAAGCCTCTGGAGTGGTGAGGAGAAAGTTCCCACACTTTCAAAAAGAATTGGTGCTGATGCGTCTGTTTTTTTTGTTGTTGTTACAAAAGTAGACACCTACAAGTATTTGCGAACGATTTGTTAATGTTTACCCTATAATCATGGTAAGATGAAACATGGGACATGTCGAATTGTCTCTAACTACTCCCTTTTGTGTCATGTCACTGCGCTGAGCAGCGCCTCACACTGGCAGAATGCTCCCCCTCTACTCCCATGGCTCCTAATTGTTCCTCTGGCAGGTATAAGGTGGCCCAAGGGTAGAGAAAATACTTGATTGACATCTACCTGCCTTGGCTCCCCTCTCCCGCCCGAAAAAGAAAATCTCGTCATTGCCAAAGAAACCAAAACAGTTTTACTTTGAGCAGGATTACATTTCTTTAACCCCTTCTGCTGCCCGAGAGGCTAAGGAAGCCAGTCGCATGGTGAAGTGAGCTACGCGAGATTTGCCTCTTCAGTGTCAGACACATTCTTTGTGCTCTCATGCTCTTTTCGGGCTTGTGGAATCTTCTTCTGTGTAATGCAGTAGTGAGGCGTCTCACGAGATCCCCTGGAATGTCGAAGCGCTCCGTTTCGCTTCTGATCTCTTCCGGGGATCCTGCGCGAGAGACGCACGAATATGGCACAAGATTTCGGTACGGCTAACCCTTAGGCTGCGTCCCCGCTAGCGCTGAGCGAGCGGCGCTTGGCGAGGTGACTTGCATATATATATATATATATATAAGTTCCTGCTCACGTGATGCGCACGCGGGTTTGCGCGTGCACACGCTCACCGGCGCTCGGCGCTTAGGTAAATACATTTTTCATACTTACCAGCGCGCTCAGCTTCCCCTGCAGCGTCTTCCCTGCCCCCACCCCCCGCGAGCGCTTGCAAAAATGTAAAGGCCGCCCGGCGCTCATGCTTGGAGAGCTCTCCAAGCATGAGTGCGCTCAGCGCCAGCGGGGACAAAGCCTTACTGGTAACTCCTTGCTCGCTCCAATCTCCCAATTCAAAAGAGCCAGATGTGGGACTAAATCCATGCGGTGTAGCTCCTTTTCTCAGCGTATATTCAATTAACCCTTTCAGCACTACAGGGGCTCTTATGACTAAATACCTCTTTGGTATATAAATACTGTGTTTTATTTACATTTTGGTTCTTGCACATTTATGCTGCTGCTAACTTTTTATTTTATTTATATGCATATATGCAATAATTAATTTGCTGAATAATATTTTTATTTTATGTTTGAGGTTTTATTGTAGACTAATAAATACTGCAATTATTATGGTGATAAGTGATATAAATAGCTGAATAAAAATGTAATTATTGTGCAGAAACCCCCACCTGTCTCGTATTGCTTTATTGTGATAATTTCTTGGAAAGGGCTTATTTTGTTCACATTTTTGCAGTACTTTGTTTATCTATTTGTTAAAATACATTTTTGTTTTGTGGTCAATGGAAACCCCACATCAAACTAGAACACATCACTACAGTAGTTCTGTAAGCCTACATTATTTACATTATTTGTGCTTCTGACATTTACATTGAAAAATGGTGCAGGAGACCAGTTTGGGAAATAATTTGAGATATGCTTGATTATGGGAGCTTCAACCTACTTTCCTGTTTTGTCCACACACAAATAGCACCAAGACAGGGTCACCTAATATCTTCACCATGTGGGATCCTCCATTAATATTGTGAGTCTACGGCAGGGTGGGCAACTCCAGTCCTCGGGCCAACAACAAGTCAGGTTTTCAGGATATCCCAAACTGGTCTCCTGCACCACCATCCCCTGGTCTAAGGTGTTCCAACCTGGCTCACTTACTCTTAGTTACCAGCTGTCTCTTGGCCTGGTGTTCTATAAACAACCATCTGATGTTACTCCATGTCTGCTATCTGGTCAGGCAGGACAATACTTATACCAACTAACTTCCCTTAGCTCAAATTCCCTGGAGTCCTGCAATATGCAGCACACTTCAACCTCAAGAAAACCTGTCTTGACTGAAATGAATTAAGGATGGATGGGCAGGCAGCACATATGTCACTGTCACCTGGTATTTCGGAGGATACTGACATTTTCTCACTAACACCTTCTGCAACTGCACAAACTGTCCGCAAGGTCGAGCAGCAAGCCCAACCTTGCAAAATGTTACCATTGTTCTAAATAGTTCTATACTATTATTTTGAACTCTGGTCACCTCTGTGATATCAATTACACTTGGAAAGTGCGTTGGGTTGGCTGTTCTCGCTCATAAAATAGAGCTCTGTCACTATATATATATTTATATATATATATATATAGTGATAGTGAGATATATATATATATATATATATATATATATATATAAAACAGAAGAATGACTTAGGCACATGGGGAGATAAGAAAGAGAAACAACATAGGGTAGTATGTCTGGAAATTTAACCCCTTAATTGGTAAAATATGCACTCTCAGCGTTTCTTGTAATTCAGTCCTTTTATCCACCCTGGGATCTGGAACTGTGTAGATGCTCTGGGAACGTTTCCTGGATCTGTATCTTCGGATATTCTGCAACAATTCTTCACTGCCAAGCTTCCATCTCATAGGTTGGGGTATATATATATGTATATATATATATATATATATAATCAAAGGCTCCTTACCAGGCAGACCAGAGAATCCAGGGAATCCAAAGTAGGCACAGCAAGGAAGAGACAGCACACTTATTAGCAAAAAGAATTGTATTAGTAAAGCAGGCACAAAACACCAACGTTTCGGTCCTAAAAACAGGACCTTTATCAAGGGAGTGCTTACCACAGATTATATATATATATATATATATATAGGGGAGGTAAAGAACACACAGAATAGTATAACACTGTTTAATAATAAAAACTTAATAGATCATAATAGGTAAAAAAAAACCTCATACTTTGTGAGCTCTTTAAAAGCAATTGAGAATGTCAGAGTATCTCACACTCATCAAATCTACTGGCTCCCAGCTGGGCTTACAGCAGTCACTGTTCCTTTGATAGTGTCCCTATATACCTCTGTTATTCTCCTGGTGTATAGTGTCTTATGCTCTAATTGAACAGTTCATATATTTGGATCCCAGGTACTCCTCGTAACCCTCCTGGTACTCACGGTACTCGTGGGGTCTTGGTGCACTAGCAATGTGCTCCGTTGTATTCCCTCACGGCACTCCTGGTTGTTGCTGCGTCCCAGTATGTAACTCTCTGAGCCTCCTGGGCTCCTCCGGTGCCTCTGCGCAGCGTGATGACGTCACTCCGTCTCGCGTGAACACCGCACTCCCGCGTGTGGTGTCACAGATGCCGGTAGTCCTCACAGGATCAGAGTGTGTCTCCTGCCCACTCGTGAACACTAGAATAACCACGCCCTACGCGTTTCTCCTTTACGGCTTCGTCAGGGGCTGCACTTTAAGCCCATATTCATTATTTAACTGTAACTTGAATTTATTTTGGTACACAGCCGATATAAAACTTGTATCAGTGTCCAATTATTTCCGGACCTAACTGTATATATATCTTGACAAATTACCCAAAAAGCTACTCGCCCAACCAAAAAAGCTACTTGCCACCTAGACCCTCCCCCACTTAAAAAATGGAATAAATTCCTAATAAGGACTAATAACAACCTTTGTTTTTGACATAACAGTTTATTTATTGTATTACATTTATACTTTACTACAATTAGTCCTTATTACATAGTTACATAGTAGATGAGGTTGGAAAAAGACATACGTCCATCAAGTTTAACCTAGGCCAAATTTAGACGACAGATACCTTATCCGATATCCCTACATACAGTATATTAATCCAGAGGAAGGCAAACCAAAAAACCCAGTGACACATTATCCAATGATATCTCATAAGGGGGAAATAAATTTCTGCCTGACGCCAAGAATTGGCAATCAGATTACTCCCTGGATCAACATCCTTCCCAAGTTTACTTATTAGGTACATCCCTGTATACTTCCTTTTATAAAAAGGTGTCCAACCTTTTTTTTGGAAGATGCAGGTGATCCGAAGAAAGAGAGAAAAACCGGAGCACAGCCATGCAAAAAAGTCGATGTCCAGCATAATGCTAACAAAAGTCTTTAATAAAGCGTTGACAACATGGCACAGACAGGCGAAAAAGTTTACTCTTACGCGTTTCAAGGTACACGTAGCGCTTCGTCAGAGATAGTACATATACTCCTATTGTTAGTGTCCATTTTTGTAGTCTTTTCCCCGAACCGGAATTGATGTATCGGCAACAGACCGCATGAAGATTGGCTGTCGGACTTGTGAACAAGTCTCTGAATGTTCACATCATACACACACTACGGATGGGGGAAATAGACATACTATTGAACTTAACAAAAGAACATGCTTATCATCTAAACAAGCAAGACGGACACACGTGATGGTTAATATAGTGACCAGATCCGACAACAAAAATATAGAACCGGATCAATACACATAATAAAAAAATAAAAACAATAGAATGTATGAAATGGAGATACTGATCAGATTGGATGCACGTTTGTCCTAAAGTATGGACTACCAGAAAGGAATCTATAAAAAGGAATATATACAAAACAGAATAACCTAATAATTAAATATATAATGTTCTAATCTCGGGATAAGTTCTATAGACCTAATCAAAATGATCTAAATATAACTACCAAATATATAGAGCATATATGTAATTAATTATATAAGTATAAATAAGAAAATGTCTGTTGGATAATATATAGCTTCTACGCAGCGCAGTATATAAAAATGGCACAGGGGCTCTCTGCTGCACAGAGCTTAGATAGAAGTAGAACGTAAAAGTTCAAAGACCAGTGCTGCACGGTGAGAACTAGATTCAGGGAGAAAAGTCTTCAAAAGCTCACAGAAATGAAGACATTGATATTCATATAACTGCACATACAGAAAAATATATGGATCATGAACAAAGTTCTTCCATAATGAAAATGTGAGTGTGATACAGTTCAATCGTGTCTCCTACGATCGGCTGCAAATGTGCAAGGGCAATGTGTCCCCAGTGAGACCGGTCGGCAGAGCGAGGATGAGAGGGTGAAAGGCAGAACCACGCCACAGAACATCTCTCTTCAATGACCTGAGTGGCAAAGGTACCCCTCACTTCCTTCATGAACCTCTCTCCATGTAAACCATATAGTGAGATAGCAAATCATAAGCCACTGTTTAATGTATCAGTCCCATAGGATAGAAGCAGTGTCTGCAATACTCTGTTTCTTCCATCTGTGCTGCAGGAGCGTGGATGACGGGCCCACACCGACCAGACGGAGCGTCCGTACCCGCAAAAGTGGAAAGATGATATCCGAACCAACTGCAGATGAACCTGCAACTAGCACAGACGAACCGGGATAGAAAAAGGCTTTATTGGTTGCACACATAGGACCTCCATGCATTTCACGCCGCAAGGGCGTTTCATCTAGAAGCGGCCGTCCCCCTCTATAGCCGGGTCCTGGCAATTCTTATCCACCAGGTTCTTTACATCCTGAAATTACAATGTGGTGGCGGCGGCAAGCACTGTGCGGTGAGACCGGGGGACAGGGGGTTGTGTGGTAAGACCGGGGGACAGGAGGCTCCGTGGTCCGGGTTTGCGGTGCTGAGAGACCAAGGGACAGGAGGCTCGGTGCTGTGAAACCAGGGGACCCACCACCTCATTCCCTCACCCCCATCTCTCTCCCTCGACCCCACTTCACTCCCCCTCCGTCAACCCCACTTCTCTCTCCCCCACCTCCAATGCCCCACAACCCCCCAATGCCCCCCCCCAATCTCACACAATACCCCCAAATCCCACACAATAATCCCCCCCCAATGCCACACCACACAATAACCCCCCCAGTCCCACACAATAACGAGTGGCGGGCTGGGGCAGACGGAGGAGGTGAAGGCTGCAGAAATGTGGAGAAGCCATCGGCACAGGCGCCAGGGGGAGGGCGACCATCACAAGTGAGAGGATTTCTTCCTAATGACCTAGTTATCTCAATGGGTAATGTGATAGCGGAGGAATTCACTGGACGGGGGCTCAAAACGGAGGAGGAAGGAAGCCGCAGCACCGCCGCGGGTGCAATATGGAGAGGGACAGAAGTTCTCGTGGTAGGTCAGAACAGGGAGTTAGAGCAGTGGTTTTCAACCATTTTTTGGTTGGGGAACCCCAGAATTCGATTTTGAAATTCTGGGGTACCCCAACCCTCACCCCCGTCTCTCAACCCCATCTCGTCCACCCCCCTCCCATCGACCCCGTCTCTTCCCCCCCTCCCGTCGACCCGTCTCTTCCCCCCTCCCATCGACCCCGTCTCTTCCCCCCCTCCCATCGACCCTGTCTTTCTTCCCCCATCTCTCCACCCCCTCCTGTCGACTGTCTCTCTCCCCCCTCACTCTCCGCCTTATACTCCATCTCCCACTTACACACACACACTCTCTCTCCCATTTACACACACACACTCCCATTTACACACACACACACACCCATTTACACACACTCCCATTTAGATACACACACACTTTCTCCTATATATACACACACACTCTCCGACTTACACACATACACACTCTCCCACTTACACACATACACACACTCTCCCACTTACACACACACTCTCCCACTAACACACACACTCCCACTTACACACACACACTTCCATATATACACACACGCCCATGCGAGAGCGTGCGCACCCAATCCTGTCTCCCTCCTGTCAGCGCCCGCCCAATCCTCTCTCCCTCCTGTCAGCTGTGCCGACCGGAGCAGGCAGGGAGAGGAAGTACAGCAGTGACCGGGCCAAAAAATGGCTAAATCATATTAAACTACTCGACGCACAGCTCCTCCTTTTTATTGGATGCACCATTGAAGTGAGCAGAATAGAATAAGTAACAAGAAGCTTTATGCAGTGGGGCCGAGATATGCACATTCAAAACATTTCTCCTAGTATCAGATTAGCACCACACATTCCATGTGTGTGCGCTGCATAAGCAGAGCTCTGTATATCCTGTCTGCACATACCGTATACTGCAGCTGATCTGGAAGATATGAAAATCATTTTAGGTCTTTGAAAATCTCCAATGAAAAAAAAAAAAAAAAGGACTTCTTTAATTCAACTGAAAGTGCTCAATTTGTCGTCAAGTATTTCCAAACTCTGTGGTGTGATTTCAGAAGTTGGGTTTACCCACAGAAACTGTTTACACAATTCAGACGCTCCCTTTGTAATCGGTGATAATCCTGATGAAGGTACCCACAGAAAGCAAAGTATTGCTTCACATGCAGCAGATTACTTTGACTGACGGAGAGTGTCTACATATTTAGTTACACTCCAAGCATGAAATGGTGCTTTTTAACATGTAATCCTGTCTGCCTAGGTTTTTACTTTGCCAGCTGCCCTTCCTATGACCAAAGGGAACTCATGGTAGTTGGCATGGTCCATATGTTAAATATAGGTGGTTGACATAGATTACCCAAACTCTGTTCTAGAACTTCGTGTGCGTCAGGCCCTGGGCAGGGTTGGGGAGGGGTACCACCCCCTCCTCTCCTCCCCCGCTCCTCTCCTCCGCCCCCATCCCTCTCCCCCTTTCTCGCTCGCCTCTTTCTTCCTCTCTCCCTTTCAACTATCCTCACTCCACTTGAAAAAGAGAGACGGGTGCACATCCATAGACACCCCCCGCTCCCCCGGATGGAGGGGCGGGCCTGAGACTCTTGGATCCTAACAGGTTGTGCGGAAGCTCTATTATTGTCAACTTGTTAAAAAAAATACCCAATGATTTCTGTACCAGCTTGTTGTGATATATGCTGTACCCTACTCTCTGAAAAACTCAATAAAGTGGTTGAACCAAAGACAAAACAAAAAGGCTTATGAACTGCATCACAGCTCAACCCTCTGTCTGCAATGACTAGATTTATTTGTTTAACCTTTAAATTGCTTTAGGATATAGTAACAAATTGAAAGATTTACATGAGGTTGAAAAAAGACATATTTCCATCGAATTCAACCCATGTTAAATTTAGAGGACAGATACTTATCCTATATTTGTAATTAAATTTTTTTTTTTATGAAGAGAAAGCAACCCCCCCCATAAAATATC
The DNA here is from genome assembly GCF_040206685.1 of Ascaphus truei. NCBI lineage: Eukaryota > Metazoa > Chordata > Amphibia > Anura > Ascaphidae > Ascaphus > Ascaphus truei. The sequence goes on from NC_134483.1 coordinate 33,766,032, forward strand.
AAATTATATCTCATAAGGGGAATTTTAAATTCCTCACTGACTCCAATAATTGGCAATCAGATTACTCCCTGGGTCAACATCCTTCCCATGCATACTTATTTGGTATATCCCTGTATACCTTTCTTTTCTAAAAAGATGTCCAATCTTTTTTTTTTATCATATCTATTGTATCTGCCATCACAGTTTCCATGGGTAATGAATTCCACATTTTAACTGCCCTTACTGTAAAGAACCCTTTCCTCTGTTGCGGGTGAAATCTCTTTCCTTCAACCGTAAGGGATGACTTGTGTTGTTTTTATTGCCCTTATGATGAATAGTTATTTTGAAAGATTCTTTTATTGTCCCCTAACATATTTGTATATAGTTATCATATCCCCTCTTACATGCCTCTTTTCTAATGTAAATAAATCTAATTTAGCTAGTCTCTGCTCATGTCAGATTTTCCGTCCCCTTTATTAATTTGGTGGCTTTTCTCTGCACTTTTTCTAGTTCCATAATGTCCTTTTTGTGGATTGGTGCCCAAAACTGTACTCCATATTCAAGGTGTGGTCTTACTAATGCTTTATACAGTTGCATAAATATGCTTCCATCCATATCCACCTTAATGCAAGATAAGATTTTATTTGTCTTTGCAGATACTGCTTGACATTGGGCACTATTGCTAAGCCTGCCCTAGTTTTCAGTCTATCCAAGTCTTTCTGGCAATAAATAACATCCTGCTCTGATTTTAATATCTTACACAATTTAGTGTCAACATCAAAGATGGAGACTTTGCTCTCTATGCCAACCTCAAGGTCATTAATAAACAAGTTAAAAAGCAGTGGTCCTGATTACTTCCGTTGGGGCGTGTTTTCAAGATGACCGCCTAACACTGAAGCTCTCTGCCTGGCCGTTCTTAATCCACAGACATCCTCCTACCAACTTAAATTTTTGGTTTTCCCACTGCATTGTAGGCCAGATTTAGGGCTCTCTTTTAAGACAGAGAAACAGGACAAGCTCGCTCTACTTAGAGGGTGCTACCCAGGATAATTGGCTTCCTTAGAAGCTTGCTAAATACACAACAAAAAGGGGACAGTGGAGAAGGGAATGATGAAATATCCTTTTGTAGGGTGCACGCCTAATTAACCCCAAATATACCGGTATTAAATTAAATACTTGTACTGATAGTAGCAATTGGTATTTCTCATACTACAACAAAACCTTTTTGCCAGAGATAACAGGATGATAGTGGTTTGAATGCTACAAACCTTGATGTATAGAGTGTTTGGTGGATCGTCCAAATATGTTTAAAATAAACTTTAATACATCATGTTTTAAATAAATGCACTCAAACTGATAAAAACAATTAAAAAGAGAGGGTGCTTGATTTAATGGATGATGTGGCTAGCTCACACACTCCTAGTGTATGTAAAGTAGCTGGTGTTCCAAATTATACTGGTTAGACAGCAATGAGACTAAAATCCTTAGCTATATTGGTTTCAATGTACATATAGATAAATATATTGCTATAGGCAGTAAATAGGTCCTGGAGCTTAGTTTTTATCAATTTGAGTGTATTTATTTACAACATTATGTATTAAAGTTTATTTTAAACATATTTGGACGATCCACCAAACACTCTATACATCAAGGTGTTTGTAGCATTCAAACCACTATCATCTTGTCATCTCTGGCAAAAAGTTTTGTTGTAGTATGAGAAATACCAATTGCTACTATCAGTACAAGTATTTCATTTTATACCGGTATATTTGGAGTTAATTAGGTGTGCACCTTACAAAAGGATATTTCATCATTCCCTTCTCCCCTGTCCCCTTTTTGTTGTGTCTCTCTTTTAAGACCCGTATTATCTGTTACAGTTATCCCACCGGCTGTCAAGTTATCTATATTAAGGCTGCGGCCTACCTACCATGTCTTTCCTCTGGCTGCAATATCTGCATCCAACTGAGGATGCAGTGCTCTCAGACATCAGACCAGGGGTGCAATCAAAAGTACTTATTGGGGGGGTGCAGTTTTTACCAGCCCTCCCCATTGACGTTGCAATGTCATGTGACACTACACTGTCATGACGTCGCTGTGTCACGTGACGGCGTGTTGTCATGGCAACATGCATGCAACATGACGCCGCAATGCTGGTGAGGAGGGTTGCTCTCCTACAGAGGCCTTGCTTTCTCCCTTTAGGAATCTGTTTCATTGGTGTTGGGAAGAGCGCGAGGCCTTTGTAAGAACGATACCAATTCTTGCTGAAAAAATGATTGGAGAAACGCTTGTTATTGGTTACTTGCACATTTAACCCTTCCGGCGCAGTTTTTGCTGAAATCTTTGGGGGGAATCCGAGAGACCCCTACAGATAAAGTAAGACTTGCTGTTTTCGGAGCCGCGTCGCTGCTGCCGCACTTACTGCAGCCTTGAAAACAGTAAGTGGCCCTGGAGGATTAACACTGCAGGGATCCGTGCTTCTGAATTTGGACCCCCGTGTTGTTAATCCTGTTGGGTCATCAGGAGAGAATAGAAGCCGATACCAGCATTTTTGATGAGCTGCGCAACCGTTCCCGTCTCCGTGTGCCGTCCCCAGCAGGTCTGAAGGTAAGAAGCAGTCTCCGGTCTGCCCCCTGGATAATATAGATGCCCTATTTTGGGTCTCTACATCATGAGGGGAAATACCATAGGAACATATTCGGTCACCTAATCATTAAAAGAGCTGGAAAGGCCATTTAAAGACCTTCAGAAGGTGGGGGGGGGGTGTCCATTCAGAAGCATAGACCCCGTAACATAAATCCTCCCGGGCCGCAAACCTGGCTGTTTTTGTTGCCGGTGATCTCAGCATGTTGGTCCTCAGCACTGAAAACAATAAGTCTTAATACATATGTACCAATAATATGCGAGCCAGAAAACCATCGCACAAAACGTGAGAGAGAAATCATACTTTTTGTTTTACATGATACGTCTGAGAGGAACTGAAAAATTACGGAGCCGGGAGGTCACGTTTGAATCTGTTCCCTGCCAAGATACCCCCTCAGACTCTGAAGTCGGAGCCGGCACCCATCTCGGATTTGCTCGGCCCTATGTTCCTGCTCTCTAGTGTACCTGGGAAGCCACTAGATCCTGCACCTATGTCCTACAAGCGCCTCTGCTTCCAATCCTACATAATTAAAACTTTTTTTTTTAAAAATGGCTGAAATCCCCTCTAACTCTCTGCTGGACTGGAGGGAGATCTCAAGTCATTCTAAATCCCATAGACCTTTTGCTATGGCTGATTATTGTGCTCAAAGCCAACTAACTCTTGTCTGGATTTCATCACTTCCAAGATCTTGTCAACAGAAGACTCATTTCTGTGTCTATTGTTATTACTTTCAACCTGTTCATTCATATTAGAGTAGTGCTAGTCCAGAGAATGTTCTCCTTTTCCTGATTAAACATGGCCTGTTATATTGAGAGATTGAATTCAAACTGTATCTGAATAACCTCGTATTACACAATTGTTGTGAGCATTTAAACCTTTGTGTTAACTTTGAAATTTGTAAGCTAAAATTATTCTAACCGTAGATATGTAATTTTGCTTTTGTATCCTGTAGTGTAGTGCATGTAACCCACCTCCTGATCCAAATGTATTTATTTATTTATAAAATGTTTTACCAAAGTGGAGCCGTTAGTATAGAACAAAAACGTAGTGGTAATTATGAAAACAATGGTGCTGTGTATTGGGCAAATGTGTTCATTTATTTTGCAGGTTCTACTTTTTCAAATAAAATGTTAATGCGTAATTATTAACGGAACTTTCAGGGCAAAATTGTACATATTTATTTATAAAATGTTTTACCAGGAAGTAATGCATTGAGAGTTACCGCTCGTTTACAAGTATGTCCTGGGCATAGAGTTATGATGACAGATACATGGTTACAAATACATAGTTACATTAAGTGAACAGGGTTCTACATTATATACAAGACATTGCATGCACAGTTAGAGATAATACATATTATAGATGTGTGGAACAGTTACAGATCAGATTAAAATGTGAGACACCTTTTAGTTTTGAACGAACTGGTGGCGGCTGTGAGAGTATCCGGAAGATTGTTCCAGTTGTGGGGTGCACGGTAGGAGGAGGAGGAGCGGCCGGATTACTTTGTTGAAACTTGGGACCATGAATGGAACTGGAGCTCCTTCCACTTCCGTTTCCTGTATCCAGGGACCAGCCGCATAACGTGACTGCTCAAAGAGCAACCACATGGTGCAGAAGTGCTAGTGATCGCCAGACCACGGCACTGCAAATATTACAATCCGGCAGAGACAGGAATACATTTTTTTTAATTTTTTTTTTTTAACAACAATTTTTTTAGGTTTTTATTTACAGGCTGTAGATTACAATTACAAGGCACCATCCCAGGTCTCCAATGATTATTTAATCATGTTGGCTCACGTTTCTTCCTTTCTTATTTAATACATATTGATATTCAATAGCTCAGGCTTTCCTTCAGAACTAATGTAGAGTTATGTCTGTACAATTAGTCTAATTCTACAGCGATCATTCCAAATGAAAATAAAACAGGAAAATTGGATTGCTTGCATTTCCACATTGAACGAACAACACTATTATGCTTAATGGTTTTAAAATAGGTGATTTACCCAAATCAAACAAGTAATCGTATTTTAAATCCCCTTTGAAAGTCTATTGAGGAAAATGTTTGCAAATATGAAGTTTAGGGTGGCTTATTTCTGATTTAGCCTGTGCTCTCTCCTAATTCCTCATTAACAAAAACGGATGTGAATCTAGGTGATTATTTTATTATTAGTGTGGAGCAAAGGAGATTAACAATCAACCCCCTACCTTCCCAAATCTCAAACTTTAAAAAAAATCATTCAAATAAAAATATGAACAGACAATATGGCGTCTACAGTATGTATCAAGGCAAAAGTGGTCTGGTTCTGGCAAACAATCTCACATATAAAGGAAAAGGTCCCACTGAAAGCAATAGGGTTTTTTCTTTGATACATCTGGTGCTATATTTGCCATGGAAATGTACCACTTTTTCCTTGATATGTAGGGGTCCATTACTCGTAGATCAGCCTCATTCTGGAAAACCAGTATGAAGACACGTTGTCATTGGGACCTTGTTCTTGCTGCTTTGTATTGATAACCAATGTTTTTTTTGAGTAATCGATACATTTGCAAACACAAATGAACGCACCTATTTTGCATGTGAAATGGATTTTGATTGAATGTCCCAAATAATTGGTATGGCTCAGGACCCCAAAGTGATGTTTCAGATCTACGTCCACCTTCCCCCACCTCCCCGACACCCATAAGAGAGCACACAGAATTAGGCTGGACCCCATACCCAACCAGATGCCTTGAGCGGCATAACATTCCTTCGCTTGCCAATTCTATGGATAACATCGGTCCTGAGCCTAACTGCTTCAGTCACTGCCCAAATTCTAAATAAATGCGTGCCATAGTGTGACGCCTGCAAACCCTGCCTGGACAAACGCTCCTTCCTTAAATATCGTAGAGAAGTGGTGGTGGAATGAAGAGGAATGATCTGTGACTGCATGAACCAAGTAATGGCCAGGGCCTAAAGGCCTAACAACCTAATGAATTCTCAGAACATGAAACGTACTGATATCAAGGCCTGAGAATTCCCAAAACTGGACATGTGACCCTTTACCGCCATTATACATCTTGGACTTCCATATATAAACACAAACATTGTCCTCCCGTAACAACTTTGCCCCAACACAACCCCCAGACTCTACCCTCGAATTCTTGCCCACACAAAGTGCCCCCAAAAATGCCAAAGCAAACTAGGCATTCGACAGCTTGGACTCAAAATTAGAGGTATACTCCAATGACGACAAGAATGAAAACAAGACAGGAGCCTTATAACTTTGGTTATCTATTGCCCCCTCATTGGTTAAAAATCACAGTATCTAGTGAACAGACTACACGGAACAGTCTACCAGCAAAAATGTGGAATTTTCCAGTTTTTTGAGATGTATATCATTTCCCAATAAATGTAATATATTTCGAGACATACGATGATGATGGATTCTAAAAACAGTTGATCTCCACAAAATCTCTCCGCCCGCGCCCCTCCTCCAGATAATGGATACAGACAGTATTTTACTAGTAGCATATAACAGCAGACACACTAGTTAAGGTTGAGGAAAGAAAGCCGTTCATAGAGAATACCATACAAAACCCCAAATAGCTTTTTATCTTCTGAATTCACTCCTATCTGAAAATAAACACGTGGCAGAGTAAAAAAAACAACGAGTCCTCTTCTGTAGAAAGGGGAAGTATATAGAAAGCAAACAGATTGATGAGTTGCTCAATCTAACAGCCTTCTGTAGAAGACGAGTCTATCACACTTAAAGCAGATATGTTACATACCTAAAGAAAGTGCAAATAGAAGGTATTTCCTCCAAATCTGCCTTGTTGCATCACTGCCTATGTTTTCAATGGGTTCTGGGAAATGATCGGTTGCTTATACATTAGGTCCATATTTAATAAGTAATGAGTAAGGTGTCTTCCAACGCTTGAATGATGGGGCAAATTTATCGCACCCGATTCGGTGTCAACTCCCATTGACTTAAATGGAAGATAACACCGAATCAAGATCGCTAACCCTACCAGCACTTAATGACCTGCCCCATAGCCAACTACTGAAGCTATTTGCCTAATTATAGAATGTCCCCTTTCCATAAGGAACAAAGGGAAGAAGTGATTACTGTCTGTAGATTCCACAAGCAGTCTTATCATGAACAAGACTGGGTAAAGGATTGTTAAAAAAAAATAAAAAAAAGTGGACAGAAATAGAAAGATCTCCCTATTATGTCGCACTGGAGAAACACCCCTATCTAATTAAAAAATAAATTTTATTAACACATTAATTAAAATATAAATGTAGTGAAGTAGACAATGAACAAAAATAATTAAAATAAATTAAAATTGTTAAAAAAAAACCCTAAAGCAGTCCTAAATGTACTGTTCGTACCAGTGACAGTTACCCTTTTTTTTAAATTCAATAAATAAGATATAAGCATAGATCTATTTAAATATTGCTCTACACTTTTAATGTTTCCACAGCAACCAAATGCTCACATTCTTCCAGGAGAACCGGCTTTTTAAAGTGCGTAAAAATGCACTCATTTGAATATGAGTAAACGATCACATTTGCAGTATAATGGCACGACAAAGCAAGGCGTCACCGCTGCACCTGTTGTATATATTCTATTAACCTCTTCACTGCTAAAGTCAAGGAGATGCCGGATGCCCAGTGATGAAATAGTTAAGAAAAAATAAACAAAAGTGCAAATTTATTCGGCGGATTTGTAGTTCAACGTTTGAAATGCGCATTTCTTGTAGGTTTTGATACCTTTTAGGGGACCAACATTACACTTCTTTATAGATAATAGTTTTTTTGGGGGTAGCGCCGACAGAGTACATTAATTTTTGCAGGTACAATGAGTCCCTGTTCCGTGGAGCTTACAATCTAATTTTTAGGGAGATAAAGTGACTTGACCAAGGTCACAAGGAGCAGGCACAGGGATTTGAAGCCTCCTTCAGATAATGTTGTCGTGCCCAGAGGTTTCCAGACCTCATATGTCTCTTTTGCATGCGTACACCCAAAGCAAGCTCCGTGCACTACGGTCTCCCCTATAAAGAATACTCCTTGAGTAAGCGCCAGAGTGGGCGTGAAATGCGTGGGAGGAGATTTTGTGTCCTCTCTGGGTTTTCTTCTCTTATTTTTTAATATATGTAGTAAATAAACTTTTTTTTTAATTTTTTCATTGCGGGTGAGATGTGAGCTTTTTTCACAAGGGGCAGCAGTCCTACGGATCCTAAAAAAAATAATTCTGTCACCTATAAAGAACTCTAATCTTTGTCCATCTAAAAAGGTTTCACAACCTACATGGAATCTGCTTATGCATGTTTGCAAATATATAAGTCAATGGCAGAGAAGCGATGCTAAAAATGCCCAGATTCCACCTTTCTCACAAGCCGGAAAGGTCTGATCTTGTTGTGCTACGAACAGATTGTAGACACCCGAGGTCTTCTGCTGGAGAGACTCAGGTTTGACAATCTGGGGAATTTGTATCAAAGGTTTTCTACAGCAAAACTGATGCAAAGAGAGTAGCAAATGTACTCGGCCTCGCGTCCGTTTCACAGGCAGGTACACAACGGTCTGTGTGTGACAAGCGGTGCTGTGCAAAAGGACACCTGCCACCCCATTCACTTAAATTGACTGGAAAATGTGTTATGGATGTAAACCAAACGTCTCCTTTTATCTTATAGATATTTACACCATACTTATATATATATTCCCCATTGATCGCTATCCCAAAGGGAGAAGCGCAGGGATTCTCTTTCTGTTTTGCACATTTGTATGGCCAATTCCTTCACCATGGAAAATGTGTTATGACATAGCAGCACTTAGTAAAAATTGGCCATAATCCTCTATATGCCCCTGATCCTTGAACTTTCTGTTCCTCAGGCAACTAAATCGTTCTCTTTGGGAGAGAACTTGTACTATTGATAATAATAATAATAATAATAATAATATTATTTTTATTATTATTATGAAATCTTATATTTACAGAGCCAATTACATATAGTACGGTTACCTTAGGGGAAATCCTTCCATTTTATTTCTACCAGTGCACATTTAGTTTTAGAAAGTGTGGGCAGTATATAAAGTTGTGAACACAGCACATAATGGGTTACTTGGTGGCACTTCTCATGGAGCGTGGTTATAAAGAAAGTGCATTTGAATGATTACAACATGTATGTACTGTACGTGGCCTAGGAACCATTGCTCGATTCACTGAAGTTCCATCTCTGATGAAGGTTCCTCTGGGAACTGAAACGTTGGTGAATTGAGCTGTGATACACTATTTTGAATAAACCGTTTGAGGCCTATTCATTAAACTGTGATTATTTCATTTCCAATGCGAGAAAGGCAATTTTCACACAGGACTGCACCTCGTTGTAGTTATTAAGCAAGTCTTAATAGTGCGCGCGAGCGACGTGAACAACAGTCCGATTCCCTATGAGGCCACCCATAGTGCGCACGACCGGCCAAGCGCTGCAAAACTATTTTGTCTTTTCGCTTGGCGGTTCAGCCAATGAGGGCGAACCAGCCTGGTGACGTGTCCGCCACGCCTCCCCAATCGCTGGAAGCTGACTTCACCCATCACTCGGGCAAGAGGCGCATGACGCCATGCGCTGGCGCACGCCCCCACTATAATCTCAGCCTAAGGCTACGGCCCCAGTGTCAGCGCTACACGTGCGCCTGCCAGGCGGGCGGTGCGTGCACCTCTGTTCCCCGGTCTGTGCAGAACTGCAGCGGGAAAGACGGGGGGAGGGGCGTGGCGGGGGGCGCGGCCATGAAGTCACTCGGTAGGTTCATTGGCTGAACTACCAGGGGCGTGGCTAGTGCTCCGTCGCGGCGGCCAAGGTAGGTAGCGGGCCCAGCCCCATTGCGGGGCGGTTCTTGTCCGTGCAGCGCACATGCCATAGCGCACACTGCAGCAGGGAGCGGGGACCTAGTGTTACGTGTGATAGTGGTGCACTAACACAGTACCTGGTGCTGGGGGGCTGGTGCTGGGGGGCTGGTGCTGAGGGGCTGGTGCTGGGGGGCTGGAGAGGTAGGCAGGGGCCTGGGCTGCTTCACTGCCATCGATGCAATCAAAGTCAAGGGTAAAGATGGTCTCTGCCGCACACAACTTTCAAAGATTTGTTATTTAAGTTTTATCATTATTGTATTTGCAGGTGAATATCGGGGCACAATGTTTCGGGGAGTAAACCCTTTTGTCAGGTACAATGTCTAATGCCTTTACTTTTGACTTTTAAGTCAATCAGCAGTTAATTCATGTCCAAACCATGTAAATGCAGGGGGGGGAGGGGTGTAATCAATTTGTTTCTGGCTGTGCACATTTTGTATACATATGAGGACAAATTGCAAAATGACATATTCACAGACTATTAAGGATGTGTCTCTGCTTGGAGGTGTATAAGCAAATGGGGATACTCCTAATCTCTCTCTCTCTGTCACCCTCCCTCTCTCATTCTGTCACCCTCTCTCTCCCTCTGCCACCCTCCATCTCTCTCTCTCTCTCACCCTCTCTCTCCCTCTGCCACCCTCCCTCTCTCTCTCTGTCACCCTCTCTCTACCTCTGCCACTCTCTCTCTCTCTGAAACGTTGGATTCTGTGTGCCATCCATTTCCAATACAGGTTTTTTTGTACATTACTACTGAGTGCTGTCTCTTGATTTCTTTTTGGGATCATCTAGTTCTGTTATTTTAATGGGACATGCACCAGACCATACAAGCATTACCGGAGTGCCAGCTGTGTGTATATATGTACATAAAATATATATATATATATATGTAATGGTTTTTCCCCCTCCTGGTCGCACTTAGGGGCCATTACAGGGTATATCCTGCATATACCTGCTGGCAACAGGAGGGCTGAGTCGGCCAACGATGGTAGTGGGGACACAGAAACAGGCTTCTGGGGTTCATACCCCACATATCTCCTTAGCAGTGCAGCGCCTCCATCTGCCACGGACTCCAGGAACTGAAGGTGATCTCCCATGGTAGAACTTATTACCTTTCCCCCTAGTAAGGTCACGCAGCAGGCAGGAGGTATATTGCAAACAGGAACGGGTTTATTACTACACTCTGCAGTAATAGTTACTCTGCAGTCTTCTGCCTCATGCAGTCTGTCAGGTCAGCTATCACTGAAGATGGTCCCTGGACCATCACTACAGGCCAAGGGCACCCACAGCCGTCCTAGCTCTTCCACACCTCCCTAGCGGAGGCAGAGGTATGGTTCACACTCACTCTCCCTCGGAGGAAAGAGCACATGGGAAGGTGCCAATCTCAGGCTCCCACTTGTGTGACCTGCCTTCCTCAGAGGGGAAGGAACTACTAACTTTAAGGCAGTCATGCGGGACATGGTTCGGAACTTTTGGGGAGCGCAGGTGTCACCATGAAAATAAAAATAAAGACTACATTGTGTCATCGATCTCCCACTGTTTCTAATCTAGGATATCTGCCAAATGGAAACTCACCCTTTTCAGGATGTAATAAAGCCTTTCCCACTGTATGTGTGGTATGAACAATAAAGTTGAGGTACTCCTCTGTCAAGGATCTTGGTATTCGTGGTCACTAAGTGATGTATCCTCGATAAGAGAAATAACACAAATAGTGTAACTCTGTATAAAATCACATCTATATTGTCTATAAATCAGAGAAGTAATAGGCACGTAATGATTATAGATGAGTGGCACGATCGTTTTTTCTCCCCTGTCCCAGGATGCGTCTCTCCGTCCTGTTTGCCGGGCTCCCGGTAAGCGCTACGTCACATCCGGTGGTGGACGCATCACTTCCGGTACCTCCGGGATCGGGATTGTGCAGGAGAATGGGCTGCGCTTCACTTGGGGAATCCGGTCACGCCTACAGCAGCAACTCTACGCGTTTCGCTTAACCAGCTTCGTCAGTCAGCCAGAAGGCGGGCATCCTGTTGTCACAGCTACAACAGGATGTTCCACCCCTGGCTGTCACTCAAGTGCAGTACCAAAGGTGAGGGGGATACCCCCATACCAACTGCTGGCAACCTGATTTGTACCAGGGTTTACTGCCAGCCCAAGGGTAGAATAGTAGCCATCAAGTGACCTGGCTACATACATTATATATATTTATATATATATTTAACCGGTACAAACCAGCTGGAGAGTGGCACACACTTAACTGGTATAAAGCAGCTGGAGAGGCTGCAACTATCAGAGTACCTAGAAGATATAGTCAGTTAACACCCTATAGAAAAGATGTTTATAGATCCCTGGGTAATGTATTCTAACTTATGGAGTAATATTAATGGGAGAATGAGAAGATTGGGCACTCGATAGTTAGTGATGGATACAGTAACCACTATATGCTGTATATTTATTGAATGTAATAGTGGCTAGCTTATATATTTTATATATTTATATCCACTATTGTATATATACAGCATTTAGTTACTTTATCCGTCTCATGCTCTACAAACTATCCAGTACCCACTCTTCTCGCTCTCCCATTAATATTACTCCATAGGTTAGAGTGCATGTTACGCGGGGTTCTAGAAACACCTTGTCTATAGGGTGTTTACCTTGCTGTACACACTTCATTCAGCCCTTTTTGCACCAACCTATTTCGTTTTGCCTGGGTCGAGCAAGTACTTTGTGTTGTGTACCAAGATACTGTCCAAAAATAACAAAGGGATAGGCATGCCAAGAATGTGCAAAAATAAATGTATTTTATTGGCCCAACGTTTTGGCTACCCTCTGATAGATGCTCCAGTGGGTAGCCAAGACATAGGGCAACAAAAGACATTTGATGCTCATTTTTGGTGTGCCCATCTTTTTGTTATTGATACATACATATATAGACAGATAGATACACAAGTATGGACACTGCCACCAGACTTTGTAATGTTTGCTTCATGGTTCAAGATATGTTTAACAGCATTGTGACTTTCAGCTGCAACGCGCAACAGTAAACACAGCGGAGTGCACAATACATGCTGCTTTTGTTAGTGGCTCATACCAAACTGAGGAAAGAATGCAACGCGATTGCCAAAGTTGAAGTGGTCAAGGCTAAATGATAAAGCAGATTTCAGAAACTCACAAAGCAGACAGTTTCTAAATAGTCGCAGAAGATGTTACCTCACATCAACTTTTCACAAAAGCAGTAAACGGAATGTGATCACAATGAAAAATAAATAAAATAAATAACAAAATAGCAGTATTATGTTTAAAAAAAAAAACGTGTCTTTTTTTCGAACTAGTTGCATGGCTCCTTGCATACCTCTGCATTGCATAATGGGTTCTTTATGGAAGTGTCCTGGTTACAGCGGGACATTTTAGCAACTGGTTCTGGTGCGGTGTTTTCGGCTCTGGTTTTGCAGCTGGGAGAATTTGATAAGTAGTTACCATGGTTGGATGATTTGGTCTTGAGGATCAAACCTGGGGGTGAGAAAAGATGGGAGGGGGTTTATTGAAGAGCATGCGTAAAAAAACCAAAAACTAGGCTTGTAATTGGTGAATAAATCACCTCCGGATTATTACGGATATATTCTGATCACTGTGTGGCATGTCTATGGTTCATATAGACTGTGACTAGAAACCAGAGGGTCACCCCATGAGCGATGATCAGCCAAAGCAAGTCAGAGAACCACAGGTGCTCTCTCTTATCCCAGGAGTGCTCCACGCCAATCCTCCAACCCCCCCCCCAACAGGTCAGGTTTTTCAGGATATCCCAGCTTCAGCACAGGTGGCTCAGTCAAAGACTGAGCCTCTGATTGAGCCACCTGTGCTGAAGCCGGGACTGTTTGATCCACCTGTGCGGAAGCAGGGATATCCTGAAAACCTGACCTGTTGGTGGGTGGGTGGGAGGGGGGGGGAGCTTGAGGACTGGTGTCGAGCACCCCTGACTTATCCGAGAGTCTCACATAGGCCCAGATCCAAGCTAAGCTTCCGCACACCTTTACTCTCATATGAAGGGGAGCTGAGGCGTGCTGAAGCTTAGCACCCTTGTGTGGATCTGGGCCACAGGCTTCCTTACTCCAGTCACAAGACAAACTGAGTTGCAAGACATTTAAGTGAATGGGCAATAAGACGTCATCCGACTCTGGAAGGTATCTTGTGTCACAGCACCACTTAGTGAATATGGCCCTAAGGGGCTTATTGTGTGTATAATATGCCCCTGAATGTCTAGTTCAGTTTAAGACCACAGCGGACTAATGGTAGTGAAATAATAAAAGACTGAAGAAATCGGACCAGAATAAATGCTTCAGAATCATGTTTTTTTGTTTTTTTTACTTGTAAAGTTTCTATGGTAACTAAATTGCTTTGGGGCGTTTTGATGATTTTTTTTAACGTAATCTGACTTTCTGTGAAATGTTGTATCTACAGGCAAAGGCCGTTATTCTGTAAGGGGTGATAAGCGTAGTGCTATCGCAGGAAAAGCCGCCTTCACGTAAATGGGTCTCGACATGTGAGCGCACGTTCCCGGCGCCTATCAGAATAAGGACCAGCGCGATTATTAGCAATAATAGTGTGGTAATCGGCCACTATTAGCAATAATTCTGACGATGGTCAGTTGCCGCGAACAGCTTGCAGCGAACGACAATAAAGGTCTCATTTCCATGTATCCGCTGCAAGGAAAAGCATTTTCTTCTCTCACTCGCGAGTAAAACTTTCCTGTTAAATGTAATTTGAGATTTCTAAAGCCAAAAGCATTGACAAGTTGCTTACAAATACTGTGTTGTCGGCTGAGTGAAGCTGTCCTTTCAAGGCACACCAGGATGGCCAGACGAAACCAGCATGCAAAGCTCCACTATGAAATCGAACCTACACCGGAAGCAACAATCGCCTCTGATCGTTCTTATTTTGGAGGGCGGGGGTTCTTACCTGAGAGGTTCTGTAGGACCCCGTAGGTTCCGCGCTGCTGGTGTTTCCAGGGTACCCCTCATTACCCCCTAAATTAACCCCCAAAAAAACTGCTGGGTAAGGATACTGTCCGGGAGGACAATATGGCTGTGAGGTTAGATGTTGTACTACATTGAAAATATGGCTGCTGGGGTCAAAACAGGAAGTTGGGACATATTCACCGGATGACATTGCTGCTTTCTATTGGTGAATGCAGTAGCCATATTTTTTTTGCAAGACACTACAAAACATTACAAAGTTCATTTTACCGGTAAAGGAGGAGGAGAGGGAAGGAGTACGTATCAATGAGATGGATAGGATACATTATTTCAATAGTTATTGTAAACTAAAAGCGTATTGGTTGTTTTTTTTTTTTTTTTAGACACGTTTAAAATAAAATATTTTATATAATGAAATGATAATAATGTTCTTTAAACCATATTTTATTTATTTATTTTTATTTATAAAATGTTTTACCAGGAAGTAATACATTGAGAGTTACCTCTCGTTTCCAAGTATGTCCTGGGCACAGAGTTAAGACAAATAATACCTGGTTACAAATACAGTTACATAAGTGAACAGGGTATACATTATATACAAGACATTGCACGCACAGTTAAAGAAAATATATGTTATAGGCGTATGTAACAGTTACAGACCAGATTAAAATGTGAGACAGCCTTAGTTTTGAAAGAACTTAGACTGGTGGTGGATGCACACTGTCCTCACTTAGTTTTTACCTTTCGCTAAAAAAACATATTTTTTTATTATTATTATTATTACTGTGGTATATCGGCTGGGTTTATTTAAAACCAAACTGTCCTGTTTGTGTTTTTTTTGTAAATACCAGCCTGACACTAATGACTTAATAACTCTGACAGTGCGAGAAAGGAACGAGTCGCCGGCTCCCTGGCAATTACAGTGTTAAAAAAAGATGCATAATAGGATCCGAAAAAGTCTTCAAAGCAGCAGAGATAAAACTAATCTCCGCACTCAGTACAAATCATATTGATTCTTTTTATTCTTTTGCTTAGGATATCAGTTTAACATGTTCCATGGATTACTGTGTTTTAACCTTTCACCTCTGTCTAGACACCATTCAGTATCCACTGTCCCTTTCTAATGAGAGAATGGAGCCCCCTGCGCTCTCTCTGGCTGGACATCGGAGCCAGACAGATTTCCAGGAACAGATGGTGGTTTTTTTTTCTTCTCTCCTAGCGGCACCAGTACCTACAGCCTGGCTCCTTCAAACCGTCCAAGTAAATTATTAAAGATGCAATTTGCTTTCATCTTTCCAGTAAGGTCTCTCTTTTCTCTGAAATGGTATGTATTACTGTCACTGGGTAGCATAGTGGCTCACAGCCCCCCTGCTCAGCAGCGTCAGGCCTTATCCAGAGTAAATCACACATTAAATAGGTTAGGGTGGATAAAAGTGACGAACACCCGTCACCGTACAGTGTACAGCCAATAAAAATACCACTTGTGCGCACATACACACGTCTCAAGACAGGTCGGCAGCCCTGCCTATCCTCATCATCTCCTAGCACACAGTGCTTCCACTGCAGCCGAGGATTCTGGGAAATGACATGCAAATGAGCATAGCAGTGTCGTCTTTTTTTGCTTCAAATCCATTTTAACATGGGTCACCCCCCCGAGTAAGTGATAAGAAAGGGGGATGTCTCCTCAATCACCCTGAAGAAAGTGGGAAGGATGAGAATGTGAGAGGGGCTGCCAAATAACACCAAGGCTCTGTCATTTTAAAGGGGTTAAATCAGGACAAAATTAGATGAGCCACAAGAGTATTTCACATGTCCTGTAGTTCTGGATACATATAAAGACTTTACAAGTATTTATAACCGCTATCCCATACAAAGGTTATTACCTTAACTTGCAAGCAAGTTTGTGTCAAATATTGCACTTGGCTGCTTGCAATAAAGTTACCATGAGCAGACAGGCCAGGCTCCACAGGGACCAGGGGTTGGTACATGAGTTGCCATTTGAAGATTCTTGACCTAGAGTAGGGGTGGGCAATTATTGTGGCTGGGTGGGTGGGGGGGGGGGGAGTGGAAGTCATTTCCCGAGATTTGAGGGCTGCGCACAATGTAGATTAAGTGTGTGGCCCCACCTGCTTCTCTCCTCCCCTGCTTCGCACCCATCTGCTCCCATCCTCATCTACATCTCTCACCTCTCACATCCTTTCTCTCGCATCCTCCCCCCTTCTCTCTCACCCCCTCTTCTCTCACTTCTCCCTCCCCCTTCTCTCACGTCTCTCTCGCCCCCTCTTCTCTCACTTCTCCCTCCCCTCCTCTCACTTCACTCTCGATCCCTCCTCATTTCTCTCTTACCCCCTCTCCTCTCAATTCTCTCACCTCCTTTTCTCTCACTTCTCTCTTACCCCCTCTTCTCTCAATTCTCTCACACCCCTTCTTCTCTCAATTCTCTCACTTCTCTCTCGTCCCCCCTTCTCACTTGGCTCTCACCTCCTCTTCTCTCACTTTTCTCTCACATACTCTTCTCTCACCCCCTGTTCTCTCACTTTTCTCTCACCCACTCTTCTCTCACCCCCTCTTCTCTCACTTCTTTCACCCCCTCTTCTCACTTCTCTTTCACTCCCTCTTCTCTCACTTCTCTCTCGTCCCCCCTCCTCACTTCTCTCTCACCTCCTCTTCTCTCACTTTCTCTCACATCCTCTTCTCTCACTTCTCTCTCACCCACTCTTCTCTCACCCCCTCTTCTCTCACTTCTTTCACCCCCTCTTCTCACTTCTCTTTCACTCCCTCTTCTCTCACCCCCTCTTCTCTCACTTCTCTCTCACCTCCTCTTCTCTCACCTCTTCACTCTTTTCACTCTCACCCCTCTTCTCTCACTACTCACACCCCCTTCTCTCACTTCTCTCTCACCGCTCTTCTCTTACTTCTCTCTCACCCCCTCTTCTCTCACTACTCACAGCCCCTTCTCTCACTTCTCTCTCATCCCCTCTTCTCTCATTACTATCACTCCTTTCTCTCACTTCTCTCTCACACACCCCACTTCTCTCACCCCCTCTTCTTTCACTTCTGTCTCACCCTCTTTTCTCACCCCCTCTTCTCTCACCTGTCTCACCCCCTCTTCTCTCCCCTGTCTCACCCCCACTTCTCTCACCCCCCTTCTCTCACTTCTCTCTGACCACCCCCCTTTTGTTCCAGTCCGGAGTCCTACCTGACGTGTGAGTAGTAACGTGGTGGCA
Organism: Ascaphus truei; assembly: GCF_040206685.1. Classification (NCBI taxonomy): domain Eukaryota; kingdom Metazoa; phylum Chordata; class Amphibia; order Anura; family Ascaphidae; genus Ascaphus; species Ascaphus truei. The sequence continues at coordinate 33,783,730 of NC_134483.1, forward strand.
GCAAATGGTGGGAACCCACCCATGCAGTGATTACGGAAGTTGACGAACTTCCGTTGAGGCCTAACTTCCATGCAAGGCCCCACCTGGGTGTGGCTGCAGTCGCTCTCTCTCGTCACCGCCGCTCTTGCAGCGGAGGGCGAGAGAGGTTGGGAGAGAGGGCTGGCCGGATGTTGCCCGTAGGCCGTATTTTACCTAGAGTATCAACAAGGTGCACCAGGAAGAGAGAGTAAGAGAGAGAAATATGATAGAGGCCTCCAAAAAATACTGAGTGTGAATAAGATGTATACAAAAAGGAGGGCTGGCAGAACGAAATAAAATCAAACGTTCAAATAAGTGCAAGAAGGTCAAGAAGATACATCAGCAAGATGGAGAAGGAAGAGAGGGGATTATGGCCAGTGGTCTTTCTTACCACTTGTAGGGCAAACCTGAGAAAGTAACATGGTCTCCCCATAATACCACTTCATCCTTATCCCCTGCAATGAAAAGTATTGTGAGCATTCTTCTATGACTGGGAAATCTGTGTGTTCAGGGGGCAAATAGAAGAATAATATAATGTAGAATCATTATTCAGAGACCATTGGCACTGGAGCGGCTGCGTTTCTTTGCCACGGGTTTGCTCACCTGCTGCAGGTTAAATCAAATAGCTACAGGGAGGCTTCGTGAGTAAGGGCGGACAGAATCTGTATTGGGGGGCCCAGCAGGGGCTATTCCTGTCCCCCATAAAAAATAAATAAAACACCACAGGATATGATCGAGATTTGAAATAGCACAAATGTATTTTGCAAAGAGGGGGTATTGCACCGAGGTGGCAAACACGGGAAATGTAATACATTTTTCAAAGAGGGGTAGTGTATGCATAGACCAACCTCCCAGCAGGGGTGGTGTAAGCAAATACAATAAAGGAATTCAAAAGTGCTTGCCATAGACAGGAGGGAGCCCTAAGGGGGAGGAGGGGCCAGAGATCAAATAGAGTCTTAGGTTTTACTGTAAGAGCAAATGTACAGATGGGGGGATATTCTAGAAGCTGTGAGTTTGTTCCTTGTGACAAGATCACAAGTCACGGAAATTTGCGTAGACAGCCAGCCGTATTCTGCACCAGAAATCGCATTGATCACATTGCATCTATTAAAGATGATATTCCACACATTTAAACAGCCAAACCGCACGGATTGTACTTGGTTTTGAAGCGGAATTAACAGCAGCGCAACCAACAGCGCCAAAAAGTGGGAGGAACAAAATATACATAGCAATATTGGAAATAACATGCATTGAATAAATATTGCTTAAAAGAATTGGAGTTTGTATTATATTTCTCTAAAGAAGTTTTTTTTGTTTAATTCCTATGTTCCACGACATAAAGTGCATCATATTTTGACATAGTAATAATCCTTCTGAAATAACAATTATATTAAGTTCTAAATGCTGTAAAACCAATCAGCATGACAAGCAAAGCGAAATGGGTCATTTAAGTAATTCGTTATTTCCATCCCTGCGGCCACAAAATATGACATTACTTTGAAAGAAATTACTTCCACCGCCGGTAACATGAAATAATAACTAGTTAACAATATGAACAGAAATAGCAATATTTATTTTGCTTCTGCTTAAACGGAGCATGCAAACTATTAGTGAATCTGCCCAAAGATGTGCTGTGTAGCGTCTTCATAGCGAATCTTCTACCTGCAATATATAATAACGATCTATACATGTATGCTTAATATTTGGACACATAATGTAGCTAAACATATATAAGGGTTAATGCTGCGGGGGTCCCATTAAGAAGCATGGACCCCCCGCGGCGCGATCACAGCAGACACTGTCTCGGGCGACGCAGACTTTTGCTTGTTCATATATAGCGCTGAGGACATTGAGTCTGTACGTATGAAGCATCACAAATGTTTTTTGGAAACAAATTCACTTTTTATTGCGCTTGTTGGCGGCATTGTACTAACCTCAAATTTCTCTATCTGCTCTATATATTCAAAATATATTTCTTCTCTTTGTTCTTATGGACTGCGGGTGGTGTACAGATGTAAATGGGGTGTTGTAAAAACAGGATTTTTTTTTATGAGCCACAAAATTTATTTTGTGTAATCTTAGCACTAAATTAAAAGACCACTTGTTGTGCATTTGCATGTCTCACACAGGTCTGCAACCCTGTCTTTCCCTATTACCGCTTAGCAAACAGTGCTTTCACTGCAGCCAGGGATTCTGGGTAATAACAGGCACATGAGCACACAGTGTCACTCTTGACTTTTTATCCATTTTTACATGGAGCTTATGCCTGCCGCATGACTTAGCTATGCCTCGAGCTGGACCACTCTCCCATTCCCAAGAAACACAATACAACTTCTTGGGAGAAATTAACGTCCACCGCCACGCCCATGTTGTCGGTCCGGAAGATGACCTCCCTAATAACTTAATAATGTTAAGTTACCCATAAACGTCTGCAGCCCTCAATCCTTTGGCCATCGCTCAATGCACCATTGGCCCTGAAAAAATGCCCCAAAACTCACGGATCTCAACACGTCCGTAATGAGCGCTATCTGCCCGCTCTCCAAAACTCTTTGCAAAGCCAGCAAAAGCCCATTGTACCACCCTAGAAAGGTGTACCACACTCACAGGTCCCCCTTCTTGTTTTCATACCCAGATAAAGTGGTGCTGCAATTTTACCCCCATCACCACAAATGCCAATCGCATCCCAAAGACCCATCCCATCGGTAGGACCTAATAGCGAAGTTGAGGTGGTCCAACCGGGACCGGAACCGCCATAATGTGGCCTTATTAAGCCCCATAAACCCCCTCACCAAAGCCCTCAGCTCCACCAGTTTCATGGCCAGGAGATGGTACCCCATCTTCACCATATCGATTTCAATTCCCAGGAAGCTGATGCATACTGCTGGGCCCTCCGTCTTGTCCTTAGCCAAAGGAACCTCAAAATGTACCATGTGTTCCTGAAATTACCCCAATAACCATCAGCACATACCATACCCATCCCTTCCTATGAACAGAAAATCATCCAAGTAGTGCAGGAAACCCCCAACTCTGGCCACATCCCCAATCCAGGAAAGCTGAACATCTCAAAGTAAAAACATGAGATTGAACACCCCACTGGGAGACATAGATCTACAGTGAACTCCTCCCCCAGAATGCACCCCAGCAGGTGGAAGCAACTCGGGTGCACAGGCAGGAGACAGAAAGCAGAGTCAATGTCAGCCTTTGCCATCCACGCCCCCGGTCCTGCCTCCCTTACCAGATCCCTGACCCTGTCAAATGATGCATCCTGCACACTACACAATTCCTTGTCGTCAATCCCATCATTCACTGACAACCCCTCCGAGTATGAGACAGAATGAACCCGTCTCATTCTTTGGAACCACCCCCAATGGAGAAACTCTCAACCCTGGTAATGGGGGAGAAGAAAACAGGCCTGTTATTCTTCCCGCCCCCACCTCTTTTTCTATTTTTGCCCACGCTATCCCCATGTGCATCTCTAGCGATGTCAAATTCCTTCTACAGAGGGGAACCTCCACCTCCCTAAAAGGGATCCAGAAGCCACTCCTAAAGCCATTCTCTAGCAGTTCCGCCGCCTTTCTGTCAGAGTAGCGGTGGAGCCACTGCTATCTCATCGATGTTCACCGGTGTCCTCACTCTTTGTCCCAGCCTCTCCGCTTGCTCTTTTCCTGAAACTACTCTTGGCCTTTTTGAAGCACGTCGGCACGGGGCAGCCATTGCACTCATGCCTAAAACGACACCCCGCACCCCACTTACACGATCCCTCATTATATTGCCAGCAAGCACCCCCCTTTTAATTCCTCGACTGCCCAGCGTGTTGTGAGCAGCCAGCACCAGCCTGGAAGGGGTCTATTTTATGCGGCATCTTCTGTGACATCCACAGGTCCATAGCTTTCACGTCCCACCGCAACTGTTTCCTAATCGCCTTTTTCTGCCTGAAGTCACCAAAATACTTAAAGGTCTCCTAAATCGCATCCACATACTTGAAGAGCACAAAGCAATGCTCAGGCTTCTTCTCCCTGATCACACATGTAAAACCCCTGAGCTTGCCCCCATTGCAAAAATAACTCACCCAAGGCTTTAAACATCTCACTCCCTGCCTCTTGCCCTGTCCCAGGCCCTACCACCCTGACCCCAACCACCCCCTGGCCTCCCCTGAAGTTCCTGCTGTCCCCTCCCATCACCCCACACATCTCTCACTGACTCCCTGTGCCCAAGTGAAGAAGCGACCACTTCCTCCCCGCCCCCACTATCCCCCTCCTCCCCTGATTTCTCGCAACTCGCCTCCATTCCTGTAAGACCCCCCTGTGTGAGCACCTTAAAAGCTTAGTTTCGTTCTAGTTCCCCCCTTCCCTCGGTGGGACTTACCAGCCACCCGCTGCTCTGAGGCCGACCGCATCCTTTTCTGCGCCATCTGGGCACCCCATGCTGTACCCTCATGCCTCCTCTCCAGCCCTGATGGGCTCGGCCTCATTGGAGGCTTGGACCGCTGTAGTCCTAGTTGCTCCCTGCTGCGGTCCTTGGTCCACTGTCCCCTACTGCCTTGGGTGGCCGCAGCCTCCGGCCCACCCCTCGAGGTGTCCCGCACTGGAACAGCGTTGCCGCGCAAAGCCAGGCCCCCGTTCCTTCTCATAGTGCGTCCTCTCCCTGCTTCGCTCGCAGTTCCGGGTCCTGACACCTCCAGGCCTCCGACGATTTAGTCCGCCCAATTGTAGAGATGGGTAAAATCATCAACACCCGTCTCCCTAACCTTTTCCTCCACAATCCGCTCTGTGGTGCGAAATCCGTCTACGAATTAGTCTTGGATTTAAGTGAAAATTCGCACTCGCGTCCATTGCATGTGGATTTCAAAGACAATCCGCCCTTGCATCCAATCCATGTGGATTCTAACCACAAATCTGCCCCCGCTCCCAATCTGTGCAGATTTCTATAACGATAACCGCCTTATGTTCAATTCGCACAGACCGTGAACAAAATCTGTCCCTCAATCCGCGCTAAATCTAACCAAAATCCACCCTCCTCCCATCCGCGTCCGCCCTGAATAAAATCCGCCCCCCAAATTCAATTCGCGCTGGCGTTCCTGACTCCAATCCGCGAATTCCACAAAAAAAACCTCACCGGCGCAATTCGCCATCCACCGCAAGATCATCAAATGGTAATCCACCAATGGATACCGGAATCCGTATACCAGACCACCCAGCCAAAGTCAGGAAAAACGAATCACTCCCCGCAAGTCTAATCCGCGGACCCAAAAAACTGCCCAATCCACAGCAGATCAACAATGAATAGGGTGACCACCCATCCCCCTTTTGCCGGGACAGTCCCAGTTTTTCAAGAGCTGTCCCGGTTTCCTGTGTGTCCCGGAAATGTCCCGGTTTTTCCTCCATGTGTCCCCGTTTGTTTTTTTAGCATCGCCGGCGGTGCGCGAGTAATTAGCTGCAGCGGCGCAGAGGAGGAGACTGCAGCAGCCCGGCTGGTAAGTATTTTTTTTTTAATGCTCCAACCCGGCAGTTTCCTACCTTGTTGGCCAATCCCCTGCGTCCCGGCATTAAGCCCCGCCCCCCGGCATCATCCTTCACCGAGGCCCGGCATGTGGAATGGATGGAAGGGTGCCGTGGGGGGGGGGTATCAGGGCCAGCGTGCCTGGGGGCAGGGCTTCTGCTTCCTGCGGCAGAGCTCACGTGGTGTGTGTGTCTGCCCGCGGCTCATGGCTCTTCTGCGCGGTGTCTCCCCCCCCTCTGCCCGCCCGCGGTGATATGAGATGGGTTTTTGATCCTTTGCCTCCTGTCCTGGCGCTCCCTTCCCCCCCCGGTCCCCTTGGTGTGGGAGATGGGCGCGGGGGCGGGCAGTGGTGGCTGCGCGGTGTCCCCCCATTCTGCCCCGGGAACCGTGGCTGCCCGCCGGGGGAGTGGGGGGTGGCAGTTTGTACCTTTCGTCCCGGCGCTCCTATCCACCCCCCCCCCTTGGTGTGGGAGATGGGCGCGGGGGTGGGTGCATGGGGAGGCGGGGAGCCGCCTGCTCGTGGCTGCCTCTGTCTGTACTCCAGTGTGTGTGTGTGTGTGTACCTGTGTGTGTATACCAGTGTCTGTGTGTGTGTGTACCAGTGTCTGTGTGTGTGTACCAGTGTCTGTGTGTGTGTACCAGTGTCTGTGTGTGTGTACCAGTGTCTGTGTGTGTGTACCAGTGTCTGTGTGTGTGTACCAGTGTCCGTGTGTGTGTACCAGTGTCTGTGTGTGTGTGTACCAGTGTCTGTGTGTGTGTTCCAGTGTCTGTGTGTGTGTGTACCAGTGTCTGTGTGTGTGTGTGTGTGTGTACCAGTGTCTGCGTGTGTGTGTGTACCAGTGTCTGTGTGTGTGTGTGTGTGTACCAGTGTCTGTGTGCGTGTGTGTGTGTGTGTACCAGTGTCTGTGTGTGTGTGTGTGTGTGTACCTGTGTGTGTGTGTACCAGTGTGTGTGTGTGTGTATACCAGTGTGTGTGTGCGTGTGTGTGTGTGTGTACCAGTGTCTGTGTGTGTGTGTGTGTACCTGTGTGTGTGTGTGTACCAGTGTGTGTGTGTGTGTGTACCAGTGTGTGTGTGTACCAGTAGGTGTGTGTGTGTACCAGTGTGTGTGTGTATGTGTGTGTGTACCAGTGTGTGTACCAGTGTCTGTGTGTGTGTGTACCAGTGTCTGTGTGTGTGTGTGTACCAGTGTCTGTGTGTGTGTACCAGTGTCTGTGTGTGTGTACCAGTGTCTGTGTGTGTGTACCAGTGTCTGTGTGTGTGTACCAGTGTCTGTGTGTGTGTGTACCCATGTGTGTGTGTGTGTGTGTACCAGTGTCTGTGTGTGTGTGTGTGTGTGTACCAGTGTGTGTGTGTATGTGTGTGTGTACCAGTGTGTGTACCAGTGTCTGTGTGTGTGTACCAGTGTCTGTGTGTGTGTGTACCAGTGTCTGTGTGTGTGTACCAGTGTCTGTGTGTGTGTGTACCAGTGTCTGTGTGTGTGTACCCGTGTGTGTGTGTGTACCAGTGTCTGTGTGTGTGTGTGTGTGTGTGTGTGTGTGTACCAGTGTCTGTGTGTGTGTGTGTGTGTGTGTGTGTGTGTGTGTACCAGTGTGTGTGTGTTTGTGTACCAGTGTGTGTGTACCAGTGTGTGTGTACCAGTGTGTGTGTGTGTACCAGTGTGTGCACGTGTGTGTGTGTGTGTGTGTGTGTGTGTGTGTGTGTGTACCTGTGTGTGTGTGTGTGTGTTCCAGTGTGTGTGTGTGTGTGTGTACCAGTGTGTGTGTACCAGTGTATGTGTGTGTACCAGTGTGTGTGTGTACCAGTGTGTGTGTACCAGTGTGTGTGTACCAGTGTGTGTACTCCCTCTCTGTCTCTCCCTCTCTGTCTCTCCCTCTCTGTCTCTCCCTCTCTGTCTCTCTCACCCTCTCCCACCCTCCCTGTCTTATCTTAACTGCCGTATACCTACACCGAAGTAACCTACCCTTCTTTCTTCCAGATCTGACTCAAGTTTCACGCGGGAGACATCGGAAGACAGGTAGGGAACACCTCCCCTCCAGTATAGTACCTTGAGGGACTGTGGATCAGGTAAGATCCCAGGCGGGATTGCTGCTTTAGAAATTGTGAAGAGGGGGCATCCTGACACTGGTTAAGGGGTTCAGAATCATTCACATCTGGGTTTTTTTTGTTCGATTAGTGAGGTCAACACACACACACACAACTATGTAACAAGGACTAATGGTAGTAAGTATAAGTGTACTACAATAAATAAACTGTTATGTAAAAAAAAAAAAAATGTCCTGGTTTTTCATTTTCAAAATCTGGTCACCCTAACAATGAACAAAATCAAAATTCCCCTTTTCTTTACCGTCCGCCGTCCGTCTCCGCTGCCATATCTCCGCGCCGCCAGGCGACACTTCCGACCAAAAAAACCCTGCCGAGCACACGAGCCAGCAGCCACTCAGGGCCGTGCCTCCTCCTGCAGCTCTGGCTTCCATTTTTCTTTCCGCTGCCGACCTCGACTACCATACTCCCTTCTGAGCCATCCGACCTCGTCCTTCTTCCTCCGCGCCATGCGGTCGTCTCCCAGGATAATCGGATGACTCTGCTCCAGTGGATCCTAGAGGAAAGAGGAAGCTAGGATCTCTCCCCCTTACCTTAAAGGACCCCTTACTTAACTCCTCCCCCCTGGCCTGAGATCACAGCTACTTAGAGGAGGGGCCCTTCAGCCTTAAGTAATGCCACCCCTTCCCTTACAAGTCCAGGACTGTCTTTACACAGGTATTGAGAACTGCCTGGGTTACAGAAGTACATAGACAGTAAACCTACTCACAGACAGCTTGAATTTATTTATTTATTTATTTATAAAATATTTTACCAGGAAGTAATACATTGAGAGTTACCTCTCGTTTTCAAGTATGTCCTGGGCATAGAGTAAAACAAATAATACATGGTTACAAATACAGTTACATAAATGAACAGGGTATACATTATATACAAGACATTGCGTGCACAGTTAAAGAAAATATATATTATCAGCGTATGAAACAGTTACAGACCAGATTAAAGTGTGAGACAGCCTTAGATTTGAAAGAACTTAAGCTGGTGGTGGATATGAGAGTCTCTGGTAGGTTGTTCCAGTTTTGGGGTGCACGGAAGGAGAAGGAGGAACGTCCGGATACTTTGTTGAGTCTTGGGACCATGAATAGTCTTTTGGAGTCTGATCTCAGGTGATAGGTACTGCATGTGGTAGGGGTGAGGAGCTTGTTCAGGTAGCTGGGTAGCTTGCCCAGAAAGTATTTGAGGGTGAGACAGGAAAGGTGAACTTTGCGCCTAGACTCTAGTGATGACCAATCTAGTTCTTTGAGCATTTCGCAGTGATGTGTGTTGTAGTTGCATTGGAGAACAAAACGACAAATTGAATTGTAGAGGGTGTCAAGTTTGCTAAGGTGGGTTTGAGGAGCCGAGCCATATACTATGTCTCCATAGTCAATAATTGGCATTAGCATCTGCTGTGCAATACGCTTTCTGACCAGGAGACTTAGGGAGGATTTGTTCCTGTAAAGTACCCCTAGTTTGGCATAGGTCTTGGTTGTCAGGGTATCAATGTGCATCCCGAATGTTAAGTGGGAGTCAAACCATAAGCCCAGGTATTTAAAACTAGTGACAGGTGTTAGGGTGGTTTTAGCGTTGGTTCTAATCAGGAGCTCAGTCACTGGAAGCTTTACAAATTTAGTCTTGGTCCCAAATACCATTGTTACAGTCTTGTCAGTGTTTAAAAACAGTTTGTTTTGGGAAATCCAGTTTTCGAGTCTCAAAAAGTCAGACTGAAGTATGTGTTGAAGGTCAGAGAGGCTATGGCTGTGTGCATACAGGATTGTGTCATCTGCATACATGTGTATTGAGGCTTCCTTACAAGCTGTGGGAAGATCATTAATGAACACTGAGAAGAGTAGGGCCCCCAGAACAGAGCCTTGCGGGACACCACAAGTGATATCCAGGGGGTTGGAGTTAGAGCCTGAGATGGACACATGTTGGGATCTTCCTGATAGGTAGGACTGAAACCAGTTTAAAGCATGTTTCCCTATTCCAGAGCTCTGGAGTTTGTTAAGCAGGATAGCATGATCAACTGTGTCAAAAGCCTTTGCAAAATCTAGGAATACTGCACCAGTGAGTTGTCCCCGTTCCATTCCACACTGGATTTCATTGCAAACTTTTAGCAGGGTAGTTACGGTGGAGTGTTTGGGACGAAACCCAGACTGGAATTGGCTAGGGAAATTTGTCTTGGTGTAGAAATCGCTTAATTGGGAGTGGACACATTTTTCCATAACTTTGGATAGAATTGGGAGAAGTGAGATTGGCCTGTAGTTTGAGACAGTGTTTTTGTCCCCACTTTTGAAGATTGGGACAACTCTGGCAGTTTTCCAGGTCTTAGGGATATGGCCTGCAGACAGGATAGAGTTGACTATGGACGCAATTGGTTTGGCAATGGCTGGGGCACCAAGTCGTAGGAACCTAGATTGTAGTAAGTCGGGTCCACATTGGCTGCTTAGTTTTAGTTTGAGGAGCGCTTGTGTAATCTCCTCTTCAGATACTGGGCTAAATTGAAAATTGTGGGCAGTGTTGGGAGGGGGTGGGACTATAGGGGTACTCCCAGGATGAGATTCAGGTTTGGGGTTTGTGCTGCGTTTCGCTAATAAGTTAGTGGCACACCCCACAAAGTAATCATTGAATGCATTTGCAATGTCAGTGGGGTTTGTCAGAGTAATATCCCCCTTAGTGATATTACTTGGTTGTTGATGGTTAGGAGGCTGGAATATATTGTTGATAACCTTCCAGAAATTAGCTGGGTTTGATGTATTCTGGAGGAGATTGTCAGAGTAATATTGTGCTTTTGCATGCCTTGTTTGCCTTGTGCACACGTTCCGCAGGCATCTGTAGTGATTGAGATCCTTGGTAGTGCCAGTTACTTTGTAGCTTTTCCACAAGGCATCCCTGAACTGGTAGAGTGCTATAAGGTCAGGTGTAACCCATGGAAGGTGGGCCCCCCGTACCCTTATTTTGCGTAGTGGAGCATGGGTATCGCAGAGTTTTAAGAACTCGGATTGGAAATAGTCGAGCGCAGAGTCAGGGTCGGGGATTAAATCGATTCTGTGCCATGGGCAGTTGGTAAGGTCATCCAGAAACTGTTGTGGGTTAAAGTTTTTAAATGTTCTAGTGAGGAGAACTTTGGGGCTTGAATGGGGCGGTTTAATTTTCCTTACACAGTACACTATTGCATGGTCACTGAAAATGTCAGGAAGGATGCCAGAGGATTGGATTCTGCTGGGGTTTGAGGAGAGAATCCAGTCTAGCAAGGAATGGTTATGCGACTTCAGGTTTATTCGTGTCGGTTGGGAAATGAGTTGCGATAGGTTAAGTGACTTGAGTTGTATCTGGATTTTGTGGTTTTTAGGGTCAAGCCAATTGAAGTTGAAATCCCCAAGAACTAGCAGCTCACTCTTCTCATTCAGAGAGGAAATGGAGGCAAGAAATTGGGTGATATCAGTCAAGGATTGTAGAGGGGCTTTAGGGGGGCGGTAGATGCCAGCAAGCAAGATGGGCTTAGAAAAGGGGAGGCAGATTTTGCCAACTAGAGTTTCAAAAGAGGGTGGACTTGGTGGGCAATGTAGCAGTGTAAATTGTAAGGTGTCTGCAATATAAAATAACACCCCTCCTCCTCTCTTTGACCTATCTCTCCTAAAAATGGAGTATCCCTGAATGGCGATATTTGCATCAGGGGTTTTAGAGGATAGCCATGTTTCTGTAAGAACGATGGCTTTGGGTTTATGCATAAGGCACCATGCCCTTAGTTCGTCTAGTTTGGGCAGCAGGCTCCGGATGTTTATATGGGCGACAGATAGCCCTTTTTGGAATTTAAAGGTGGAATTCTCAGGGGCATGGGGCAGAGCTGAAATGGGAGGACCTGGGTTAGTTTCAATATCACCTGCTAGAGAGAGTAATAGTATGAGAAGAAATTTGGGTAGTTGTTTACAAGTTGTAAATTTGTGGTGTTTTCCATTAGAGTGAGCAGTGGTTGGTGTGCTGGTTTTTAGAGTTCTCCACCAACATTCCATAGATAATGAAAGGCTTTTGAGTAGTCCAGGGTGTATGGTGATGTTGGGTGCAGGCCAGGATGGAGGAGTTTGTAGTGGATAGAGGGAGTAACATCTCCATGAGGCCAGGAGAAAGAAAAACGTTAGAAGACATAGCAGGTTCATGATGCCAGAGGTAGGCAGTGTTGCATGGAGCTGTTATGAGCAGAGTGAGTGTGTGCAGACTAGACAGCAGGGGTGAACCTGTACCTTGTCAAGTGTTTTGCTGCATTGCAATGCTAGGGTCAATTCAGGGTTTCAGTGTTTTATGCATTCAGTTTTGGGAGAGGCTGCAGTGAAAGAAGTTGTAAAGGGGTGGGGGGTTAAACTATGCAGGCTAACAAGCATGGGATCATAGTGTGATCTGAATAGCTTACCATTTGTTGTCTTGAGTTAAAGAGTTTGCAGGAAAAAGCAGTCCCCAGTCACCTCTAGTCAAACTGTAGTCTAACTGTATCACTTAAAAACCTCACTTTAAATGCCTCACTGCCTAATGCAGTTCCTGCCCAATGCAGCTGAGCTGTTGAATCTCATCAGTGTGAGGTTGGTTGCTAGCCATGCCACATAAAGCTTGTACGTGGGTATAACCAGACATTAAAAAACTTATGGTGGGTAAAAAAAAACCAACAAACCCCTCGCCCCCCAAACCCCCCATCCCCCTTCCGTACAGTGTACGGCAAATAAAAATATCACTTGTGGTGCATTTGACACCTCAGTCAGGTCTGCAACCCTGTCTCTCCCCGTTTATCGCTTAGCAAACAGTGCTTCCATGGCAGCCAGGGATTCTGGGTAATGACAGGCACCGGGTGTCACCCTTTACTTCTTGTCCCTTGTAAATCCTAAGAAGATTGATAATAGTGTTAGCGGAAAATGACGTTTCTATATAATCAATTAAAAAATGTATTTGTATACTGTATACAAACTGTATACATTTCACAGTACGGCTATTATAGATTACACGAATAGTTGATATTTACTAATACTAGTTCTCAAAAAAATACACTGTTCTGTTTTAATTTAAATTGTATCAATCAGGTATTCAACATGATTTCAAACAAATGATGTGTCGTATCTATGAAGTCTTCTTAAATAAGACCCATATTTTTTTTTCTAAGGTTTTTATTGCTTTTTACCTTTTTTTTAATTGTGAAGCACACATTTAAAAAAATAAAGAATGAAATCTTCGTACAGAGAAATCCTAAGAGTCCAAGGGGCTTATTTACTGACGTCTGTGATAACTGTTGGTGCAATTCTTGTGCACTGAGTTTGCCTCAGTTTTGCAATTGGGAGACATTAATAAAAAAGACCCTGAGACACAGCACATGGGATTAGAACTACGGGTTCTCACACCAAAGCCAATGCCATTCCTACCAAAGGACTGCAAGTGTGATAGAGCTGAATGTCTGACTCACTGCAAAAGTTACTCTGACCAGACAACGGAAATACAAAGCCAGAACTGGGACATCATCACACAGCTGATGGGGTGGTGGTTGGCAAGTGTGCAGTGCTATGTATGTATGTATGTATGTATGTATATATATAGCGCCCACAATGTACTCAGCGCTTTACAAAAGAGAAGGTACAGGGAATTATAATACAATTAGTGCAATAAACAAAATCAGACAAAAGGAACGGAAATCCCTCCCCTTGAGAGCTTACAATCTAAGCTATGGCTGTTACTCCAAAACCACTCCGTGTGATATAACCAGTCCGTGTCTGTATCACTTCCCTGATATGAACATTCACACAGGTGCCTTCTGAGTAGAGTAAAAATAACATCTGCACGTTTGCAACCAAAAAGCCACAAAAACATTTGTGTCTGTCACATATAACCGCTCTGCCAGTGCTGCAGGAAGCAGCCAGGGAGCCGTTCTGTCTGTCTGCTGTAGTCAGCAGCGGGGATAGGTTGTTCTGATCCTCAAACAGATACTGTATATCTATTGCACACACAAAACCCATGCCTATAATAACCTCTTTAGTTATGAAAGGGCCTGTAGGCAGTTTCTGCCGGCAGAATGCGTAATTTCTCTTCTGACGAAGAAGGTGTTAGAATATTACCTGGCTGCAGCCTCACTTTCCAGCATACACATGAGCTGCAATAAAGGGATGATGCTAGGTACCCCAGACTCTGCTGTTCTGAATGTTTGCTAGGTACCCCAGACTCTACTGTTCTGAATGTTTGCTAGGTACCCCAGATTCTGCTATTCTGAATACATGCTAGGTACCCCAGACTCTGCTATTCTGAATGTTTGCTAGGTACCCCAGACTCTGCTGTTCTGAATGTTTGCTAGGTACTGCAGACTCTGCTGTTCTGAATGTTTGCTAGGTACCGCAGACTCTGCTGTTCTGAATGTTTGCTAGGTATCCCAGACTCTGATATTCTGAATGTTTCCTAGGTACCCCAGACTCTGATATTCTGAATGCTTGCTAGGTACCCCAGACTCTGATATTCTGAATGTTTGCTAGGTACCCCAGACTCTGCTATTCTGCATGTTTGCTAGGTTCCCCAGACTCTGTATTCTGCATGTTTGCTAGGTACCCCAGACTCTGATATTCTGAATGCTTGCTAGGTACCCCAGACTCTGATATTCTGAATGCTTGCTAGGTACCCCAGACTCTGATATTCTGAATGCTTGCTAGGTACCCCAGACTCTGATATTCTGAATGTTTGCTAGGTACCCCAGACTCTGCTATTCTGCATGTTTGCTAGGTTCCCCAGACTCTGTATTCTGCATGTTTGCTAGGTACCCCAGACTCTGATATTCTGAATGCTTGCTAGGTACCCCAGACTCTGATATTCTGAATGCTTGCTAGGTACCCCAGACTCTGATATTCTGAATGTTTGCTTCAAAGGTTAACGTACACTGCGAAACATTTCAAACTCCGCTCCAAAAGCAGGTTCCTCTGCCTCCAAAATGTAGAGATGGGTGGATCTGGATCCGCGGCGGATCGGCCTGTCCCTTCGGTCTGCAGATTTCAGCGGATCTATCTGAAGAAGGGCGATTTCGTGTTTTGCGGATTTATGTATTAATATTACCTACACACTCCACGAATTCCGCAATCTGTACAATCCGATCCGCGGAATCAGCAATCTGTTGGCGGATTGTTAAGGATCTGCCAACGCATCGCTTAATCCGCGGATCGGATTCAACAAATCCGTCCACGGGTTGTATCCAATGGTGGTTTCTGATGAATCTGCGCGGATTAAGCGGCTAAACTGATTTTGTGGGTAACATCAGCGAAAATCCGGGAAACGGATTTGGGCGGATTTGCCCGTCTCTCCCCAAGTGAGAAGGAGTGGCTCAGTGAGTAAAGACACTGATTGGCACTGAGTTTAAAACAGGGGAGCCTGGTTCAATTCCCGGTGTTGGCTTTTTGTGACGTTGGGCAAGTCACTTTATCTCCCTGTGCTCAGGCACCAAAAAAACATAGATTGTAAGCTCTATGGGTCAGGGACGGTGTCTGCAAAATGTCTCTGTAAGGCTTTGTCCCCGCTGGCGCTCAGCTCACTGGTGCTTGGCGAGGTGACATATATGCAAATCCCTGCTCACTCGATGTGTCTGGGGGTATGCGCATGCACACACGCTCACCAGCGCTCAGGTAAATAATTTTTTTTTAACTTTTCCGCTCGCTCAACTATTCGGCAATGCCGGCACCCTCTCCCCCTCCCCCCCGCGGGCGCACGAGCAGACGCAGGACACCCGGCTCGCATGCTTTGAGCACCAGCGGGGACTCAGCCTAAAGCGCTACGTAAAAACTAGCAGCGCTATACAAGAACAAACAATTATTATTATTATATTATAAGTGTTGGGTTTGCTGAGATAAAAGCTGGAATCTCGAGTCAGACCAATGTGCAGTAAAATGCTGGTGTTACAATAATTTCTGTAAGACCTGGTAATCTGTTAAATGTTATTAAATGCAGTGGTCAGACTGACATATATAGGAAAACTTGAAATCAGGGCCTCAATCTCTCCCTCCCCACAGGGTGAGATAATGAAGTGTCTGTGTAGAATTATTATATTGCATTTCTACTCTATCTCCAGGCTGATCGGAGGAAGCAGTTTTTACATTGGAAACAGCACCAAACCCCCGTTTCATTTTCTATCCACTTGAAACATATACACTTACAGCTCCGTACTACCACTCGCTGCGACAAAAACCTCAAAGCAGACATCACGCAGAGCTGAGATCAAATTGGAAACATGTTGTGTGTGTATGGAAGTCACGCATAGGTTTACCTGTGTTGTGGCATACACAGTGGCATATAAATAATACAAGTACTGTATACATTACTGCATAGCAGCAAAAAGGAGACAGCACTCAGGTGAATGAAAATAAATGTATTAAATACAGCACCCCCCCCCTGAGGAAGATCCCCCTGTAGCATCGAAACGTTGGAGCTATGTGCTGTATTTCATACATTTAGTTTCATTCACTTGAGTGCTGTCTCCTTTTTGCTGCTATGTGGTAATGTATACTTGTATTATTTATATGGAACATTATTATTGTATTTTTATTGGAGTGCCAGTGATTCTTTATCACATATATTATATTATATTATATATACATACATACATAAATGTAACGGGTATTCCACCCCACCCAATCGCATATATAGTGTGGGTGAGTAGAACATGTAGTGTTACCGGTGTGGTGCGTATACCTGCAGGCTCACAGGAGGTCTGAGCCTCCGCTAGTGAGAGCCTGGGGTGAATCCTCTGGAACGGATCTTCTTTCAGCGCCTCCACCTATGTAGGATTCTATGGAAGTGTAGAATGACCCTACATAGGAACCCAATCAGAAACCTCACACACAGTGATTATATAATAACTAAGGACTTTACTTATGAACATATAACACATTACATAACATCATAACCTTATGCATCTCAGGCCCAATGTCTGACGTTCCCACCCAGTGTCCTGTAATCCCCCACCCACATGTCCCGTACTCCTACGGATATCGTGGGTGACTGCGCAGTCACTAAGTTATCTATTAGGCCTGTTGGTGCACATGTGTAGAAATACCTTCCGAGCACTCCGATGCTCGGGCCCGCAACACTCTTCTAAAAGGGTCTGTTGACGAAGACTCCTCCAACCGAACTCCTGCAGACAGTAACACAGTCTCTGTGGACCCCAACGTGGGTCCAACCGCTTTCCGGGAACAGCAACGTGACACACCCTGCACTATAGGCCGTCCCTATAGCACAGCATCCTTAAGTGGCTTAAGGGTCAATCTCCTAGGGCATTCGGGGTTGCCTATCCTATATAGGTTGGTCTTGTACCCACCCTACTCATAATACGGGCCCTGGGCCATGGATCCCCGGACTGGTTACCGCTATGAACCCCCCCCAGTTGCCTCGTACTACGCGCAACGCCGCTCTGGGCAATGGCTCCCCGGATTGGTTACCGCTATGAACCCCTCCAGTGGCCTCGCCACTCGCAACACGGACCCTGGGCTATGGCTCCCCGGACTGGTTACCGCTATGAACCCCCCAGCTGTCTCGTGCCACTAATTCACCTAAACGCCTGCCGCAACGCTCTGCAGACTAACCTCAGCCCCCTTTATCCCTGACTATTCCCCAGCTCTGACTACCATGAGTGACAGGGTCCCTCTCTGAGACTATCCCTGGCAACACTCACTAACCTGGGGTAATACAGGGTTAACTAGGGCCTTAGTGCAGGGAGTCTCCGGCTCCTGCACCCTACCTCCTTCCTTCCTTGGGCTCCTGACTCTGACTGCCTCCTTGCTCTGCTTCTTCCTGACTGACACGCAGCTCCAGCCCGCCAAATGTATCTATATCCCTCCAGGGCAGTCCTACAGCCCTATTGGCTCCTATCAGGCACCTGGTGCCTGCCTCGCTTTGCCCCATGGGAGTTGTAGTCCCATGGAGCCTAACAGCTCATAGGGACCGCGTGCGCGCCTTTCCTATGCCTGCACTAGCTCCTAATGGCCGCCGCAATCTGTCCCTACCTCTCGCGCGACTCTCCTGGCTGGCTCCTACACTCGCGCGATCACTGCGCATGCGCGAGTGGTGGAGTAATGGCGGCGCCCTGCTCTGCGGCCGGCGGGACCTTAGAGACGCGATCGCGGCCTTAGCAACGGCCCGATCGCGTCCCCGGCAACCGGCCACAGGCAGGAGAAGCCGCGCTGCTCCCTGCTCCAGCCCCCACCCTTGGAAGCAGCTGTCGGGTTTTTCAGTACCCGCGATCGAGCTGCGCCAGGGAAGGGGGGTCTCCAGGGAGAAACAGGTGACCTGGCTACATATACATACATACATATACATACATACATATACATACATACATATACATACATACATCAAGCAAAAACCTTATTCGAAAGAAAAATTAAATTATTCAATTGTTACATCAACGTTCCGTGTGTTGTTCTTGAGAAAGGCCGCAGGGGGACTGAAATATCGAGGAAACGTTCGAATAAACTTAATTTATCTTTTGAAGAAATTTAGTGTTTGCAGTTTTTGCTTCTTGTATGTACACAACTTCTAAGGAGTTATGTTTTGCTGAAGCAGCCCGCAATTATTTTATTTTTCCCCCATGTAAAGTGTGTTTTACACTTTCTGCTATGACAGATTATATATATATATAGACAGTGTTCGACAAACCTATACATTTGCACGCCCCGGGTGAGTGGATTTAACATCGTGGCGAGCTCCTATTGGCCCAAGCAGCACACGTGTGGTACTAAGTGGCGAGTAGATTTTTTTGTTTGGCGAGTAGATGTTTTGGTGATTTGTCGACCACTGTATATATATATATATTGACAAACGGCCCTCTTTTGTAGCGCTGACGTCTGTCTGGGTTCTTCACGACACCGTCTTCTAGGGTTAATTACAGCAATAACAGGATAATACAAAGCTATATATTAGGGCTACTATATACTCAATAATATCCACAGATTTTAGGCACAGACATATATTCTCTGCAATCCTTCCGGATACTGCAACACATGAAGGGGCGTCCTCCCCGAACTGGATACAAGGGAGCAGCGTGCCCCCAGCCTCTGGGAGAGAGACATTGCAGTGGTGGGAACGCTGTCCCGAGTGAGCCCAGGCAAATCTTCTGGGTACTGCAATACTTGAAGGGGGGCGTCCTCCCCGAACTGGTTGCAGGGGAGCGGCGATACCCCCAGCCTCCAGGCTCTAGGAGAGAGCCTGAAACAGGCAATCTTTCTGCCCTAAATACCTGTTGCTGTAATTAGGTGAGCAGGTGAGGGGGAACCAGAACCACTCTATATGGCCGGGATTCTTTATCCACCAGCCTCAATAAATGTGAAGCTGTGGAATGGAGCCTTTTAGACTATTTTTGCACTTTCTGACCTAAAATCGGGCAGAAAACTGTCTAATATCCTGGAACTATGTCACAAATATATATATAAATGGAAATATTACTGTATGCTCATTTGCATGTCTTAGACAGGTCTGCAACCCTGCCTTTCACTATTATCACCCAGCACACAGCACTTCCACTGCAGCAAGGGATTCTGGGAAATGACATGCAAATGAGGGGAGAGAGAGAGAGCGCTCTATGGTGGGCGAAAAGGTGACTAAAAACCTTCCACTATATAGCATATACAAATATTACTTGTGAGCACATTCGCTGTGGGCTCATTTGCATGTCATTTCCCAGAATACCTTGCTGCAGTGGAAGCAGTGTATGCTAGGTGGTAATGGCGAAAAGCAGGGTTGCAGACCTGTCTAAGACATGTGAATGTGCTCACAAGTAATATTTTTATATGCTATACGGTGGAGGGTTTTTAGTCACCTTTTCACCCGCCATGACCTAAATAATGGGTGATGAAGACCCACCCAAAGTCTCAAATTACAAAGCCAGTACAACCAGCCTCACACTGATGTTGAAACAGACTGTCTGTGAGTGGTTTCACTGGCTTTGCATCTCATCCCAGGCTATGTTTAAAAGCTGTGTTTAAAACAGCGAGCATTGGCTTAAGGGCTCCATGTAATAATGGACTTAAGACAAATGGTGGCACTGTGTGCTTATTTGCATATCATTTCCCAGAATCCCTTGCTGCAGTGGAAGCACTGTATGCTAGGTGATAATGATGAAACGCAGGGTTGCTGACCTGTCTAAGGTATCTGTCTCTGTCTCTCTCCTTTTATTTTTCTAATTATTTTTTATTACACTTATAGGTCATGTTATTAATATTATTCATATAGATCATCCATATAGAGTATTGTAGGTCCCGGCTTTAATTAATTTGTTTTTATATGCACGTCTTACCATTGTTGTTTTGTATATGTCTTATAGCTTTTATAGGTTTCTTACAGTATATATAGGTTTTTAGGATTGTTTCAATCAACACGCCTAACTAGGCATCCACCATCAAGGTAGTGAGTACAGTATATCACACCTGTGCTGATTTTCTGACACCCTATATCAGTGCTCTGTTAGTCCTGACGGATCACTCTTTGACAAAGCGCTTCGGCGTGAAACGCGTTAGAGGATCCGCCAGGACCCCACTGTGATGTCCTTTTATCAATAAAGTTTTCTTCGAATACAACATCCAGCTCTTGCTTCTAATTTGGCTGTGCACCGGTCTCCCACGCATTCGATATCTGCTTTCAACCATTATCACCTAGCATACAGTGCTTCCACTGCAGCAAGGGAAGCACTGTATGCTGTGATAATGGATAAAGGAATTCCCTTGCTGCAGTGGAAGCACTGTATGCTGTGATAATGGATAAAGGAATTCCCTTGCTGCAGTGGAAGCACTGTATGCTGTGATAATGGTTGAAAGGCAGGGTTGCAGACCTGTCTAAGGCCTTGGTCCCGCTGCATCCGGCGGCGCTCGTGGCCGCATGCGCGTCACTTACCAGACCGAAGTTCCTCCCGAGTTGGCCCCAGTCTCTCCCCGCTGCAAGCAGGCAAAGATAGGAAAGAATTCCAAAAACCGATGCGCAACTGTAGAGAATCATTGTAATATAATAGTGTCTTAAGTGATACAAGGGTTAAAATGATATTGGAGGAACCACATAAATCCACCCTTTAGCGTGTATCAAAAATCCTGTGTGTCTGTATGAGTCTCCTAGAATGTGGGGGACCTGTAGTGCATAATATCAAATCTTCGAGTCAGCAGTATTTGCATAACACCATGAAGAACACCACTGTATACAACCGTGTCCCTGGAGAATAACACACATATGAGTATCATGGGAGTCCACTCCATGTCTGAAGGAGAGGAGGTCCTCACAGTTGGAGAGTGGTTGGTCCGTCAGCGTGCATCACGCATAGTAAACGAGATAGTGAAGAGCTTCCACGAAGGAGTGAAGCGGAGCACAGCCATGAAGTTGGGGGCTAGACACCGGTAAGTGAAATGTTAAAAGTCCTTTAATCTATGGTTGACGTCATGTTACAGGGGTGGGTAAAACTCTAACGCGTTTCGGGCCGTCGCCCTTTGACTAATTAAGCCATGAAACGCGGCTTGGGGACGATGATTCAGTCCTCCTCCTCAGGATCGTCTCTGATGGAATAGTCAGGTACTGTATACTGTAACATGGAAACCCTTTGCTGCCACTGGGCATTTTAACCTCTTGACCGTTGTGCTTATTAACAAAACAAAAAAAAGATCCAGTGTCTATCACCTTCTATTTCATACAGTGATACATACAATAGCCTTTGTCTTTTTTGAAAAGCAATAGTCATTCTCTGATTGAGATCTGTAGCAAACACAATGGTGGAATATGTATCGGGTGTCGCAAACTGGAGCATTGCTCGAAACACAGGTGCAAATTGCATCATTTTGACTCGCTTTGTAGCAATGTATCAAGATGCTTTTGCGACAATTTTGCTCCGTTTGTGTCATGGTCATTTTGTGGTGTGCTTACATGAAGAGCCAGGGGAGGCGACTGTTAGTGTAATTGTTGATGATGCATGCAGAGGTAACGGACAAGAGACTTGCATTTGGAAAAGTAAACAGGTTTTTATTCAGCAAAAGTTCAGCAATACAAAATACAGCTTTTCCTCAGCCAAAGTCCAGCAGCAACAAAAAAAAACCACAGCTTTAGCAAGCAAAAGTTCATACAGTATATACAAACTATAACACAGACCTAATGTCTCTCTGCAAACCAGGAACTGGCAACCGTGAGCTGTATGCTACCTGCCTTTTAAACTTTAGCAGCCCAGTTGAGCTCATTAATCCTCCGGCCTCCTCCAGGCAGAGATTAACCCCTTGCTGGCTGACATCCAACAGTCCAAGCTTTTGATAACAGCCTGCGCCATGTTACAGTAATATTATAAGGAGATTTTAGCAAATGTTGCGCCCATATCTGGTGCCTTTTTTCTCTCTCTCTCTCTCTCTTAGCGTCAAATAAATCCGCCAGGCTTGGGTTTCGTCGATCTCTGCTCTTAAGAAGGGTGATTAACCAGCTTCAGAACTCTGCTGCTGGTGCCAACTAACACAAATGTAAAGTTTTGCTCCACTGTTTTAGAGTAAAGTGCTTGCTCTTAATAAATATCTTCCTATTTAAGTAAGGCCAACAATTCTTCAACAAGCTTATTTTAGGGAGATTTGTGATGAAATTGCATGAGTTTTCTAAAAGGTATCTAGGCCGTCATTGGGCTGAGGGGATTATTTTCAGGATTTCAGCTTCAAATCGGGGAGCTTCCTTTAACGACTATAGAGTGTAGTGCAGAAATAATTAGATTGCAAGCTCTTCGGGGCAGGGACTCCTTTTCCTAAATGTCACTTTTATGTCTGAAGCGCTACTTCCCATTACGTGTTATTTGTATTATTAGTTGTTTATATGATTGTGTCACGTGTATTCCTGCTGTGAAACGCTGTGTACAATAATGGGGCTGTATTAATAAAGGTATACATACACACACAGAACCAAAAAACTGCAGGGCAGGAAAAGTGACAGGCCCTGGCGTGAGAAGTCCACTTACTGGGGCACACCACAAAGTGGACTTCTCATTCCATTAAGTGGACTTCTCATTCCATTAAGTGGACTTCTCACTCCATTAAGTGGACTTCTCACTCCATTAAGTGAACTTCTCACTCCCTGCAGTTTTTTGGTTTGTTTACAATTATTAGGTGCACAAGGAAGTACCCTAACCTATTCATCAATATTCCTTTCTGCTTAATATCGGCAGGCTACATGTGGCGCGGTTTCATCTCTCGCATATATAGCACTTCTGAGTGTTGCGCCAATAACTGTAATATTGCAAATTTGCTACTGAAAAACTGCCAAAGACTAATCATCTCTAATTTTGCGGGGTTGGGAGGGGGAGGGAGATCTAATCTTAACCCTAAAAACCACCTTGCCTGCCTCATATATTCTTGTATTTGTCTACAACAAATGTGAGTTGATAAAGCAAAGAGAGCAGAGGTGGTGTGTGTATTTCTGCTTCATATTAAACGGCTTTGTAGAGGAATGCAACGAAGATCAGGACTATTTATTCCGACCTGACACACACTGTCGTGTTTCTTTACATTCACAGACTTGAGTTATTATGCTATATTCACTGCTTATATCTCTCCTTCCTGGACTTGCTGACTTCAGCACTGATGGTTTGGGTGGATGTTAATGGGCTCTGGCTGAACCCGTCAATGTATTTGATTGTTTTGGCTCAGCACGCCGTTCTTTTTCGTGTAGTTTCCTATCTCTTTTGTATATCACTTATATTACTGGCACTTTCTCCAGTCTGACTCAACGAGCCTGGACCCTCTGCAGAGACTGCGGTTAGAGTTAGAGGATTCTGCTAGGAGATGTTGTTTCTTATTCCTTCCAATCTCGCACATCCATCTCGTCTTAGCATCATGGGAATGTCAGTAGTGTTGACAGAGTTCATTGTTCGATTCTGCTTATACACACCTATCTCTCTATCTCTCTATCTATCTATCTATCTATCTATCCATGCGCATTAGAATAAATATACATGTTTGAGAAATAATGAATTTATATTAAAAAAATAAAGATCTAAGTAAGGAAAAGTGGCAGGAAAATCATAGATATAAATATAGAGATAGTTTTAGAAACATGAACGGGAGGACACTCCTAAGTTGGAATAACTGAGTGCTCAGGTCAGCAAGAACTGGATACACTCGGATGGAAGAGACCAGCAAACCTGGATGCATCGATTTTTATATTTATTGACAAGACTATCAATGTTGCTGTCCCCTTTGGGACCTTTCTTAAGATGAATATATGTAACCCGTGTTCCCCTACCCTAAGGGAGATTTCCTGTGATTACCTGGTGTTGGTGCTACATGTATGGCTCACAGGAAGCTCTGAGCACCCGCCGGTGGTAGTGGGGATTATCAGGACAGGCTTTAGGTGCGTGGGTGATGGTACAGCGCCTCCATTCCCACAGGCCCTATCATGGATAGTTGCAGTCCTTTGGGGAAAACACTCTCACTCCCTCCCTGAAAAATTGCAGTCTCAGGCCGGAGTACAAAACAGTAACTGGGGTCTTTATTCCTCCACATCAGTACACAGCAACACAATCCATTACAGCTTTCATCTTCCTCAGCAAGAGAGACTCACTCCCACTGGACCCTACATAACCCAGCAGAAGATCAACTCGCAGCTTGCTGCTTTCTTTGTTCCTGGACTCAACCCCCAACTGAGGCCCCACAGGTCTATCCCTGACTCCCACACTCCCTGGTGGAATATGGGGTAGTTGTTACCACTCCCCTGAGGGAGGGGAAGGAAGGTAAACCAGAGCCCTGGCTCCACACTTCCAACACAACAGAACAATTTGGCTGAGCCCCTTTTTGTGCCCAGGGGAGGGTCCCAGGTTGCCGCCCCTATTATGGGCAATACTTGGCCTTGGACCACCCCCTGTCACTTCTAGGGAGTTGTTTACTGCAGATGCCCAAGATTAACCCTAACACTGCCTGCACTGATACCAGGGCTTATGTGTTAGGCAGGGCAGATTAGTAGCCCATGGGTTACCTGGCTACACGCTCCCCCTGGTGGACTCTCATGCCCCCGCTGAGACATCCAATTCTCACCATCCCTAAATTGGATAACAGAGAAACATAACATTTTATGACATAACATTTCATGACATAACATTTCAAAGAAATGGAGTACACCCGAATCCCTCCCTAACATGAAGAATCTGTACCCATTTTAATAATAATGTTTGGGGTCAGGTTTCTTAACCAACCTACCCTCCTGGTCAGGAACGTTGACAAAATAAATCCTCTTTGGCCCCCGCTCAGAGATGTATTCCACTCTGTCTATATATATGTTCCTGCCCACCTTCCATACTCGGGATGTGGCAACATACTTTTTCATCATTATAGTACCGGGATATACTGCACCTGGATGCCAGATAATCTAGGAAAGCATCCCTCACCCACTCCTCTCTATGGGCCCTGCTTCCATCATTAAAGTTTCAGGAACATAAGGATAGTCAAACCCATGGGACTGGTGGTACCTTTGAACTATTATTCAGTCAGCCCGGCGGATCTTAGTTAATTTCCGGCCACAGGCCTGGCAGCACCCAAAATAATGGCTCATGAGGGATCTTTCCCTGGAACATTATCTTTAGACTTGCGGGTAACATAAGCCCTTGTCTAATGTCCCTATTGCTGAGAGCCTCGGCTGTCCCTTCCACCGAAAACTCTCTTTCCTCCCACCAATGATCCACCGTAAACCATGGTGAATAATAAGAACCGGGTCCGGTGCATATGGGGAACATACCCTTGAAACATGGGGTCCCACCACGACAATACTTTCCCCACATTTGATACAGACCCATCAGACATGGAAACTGCCCAAGAGGGTGTTCCTGATCTCTCTGACCGATATGACCCCTCTCTGGAGAAAGCGGTATACTCAGCCATTCCTCCCCCTGAAGGATCATCATCAAACCCAGCCCAGCTTCTCCAGTCCTGGGAAGATTTAACTACACCTTTTGAGCCCTGTGCAATATATATGGAGGCCTTAGGCTCTGCAATGTCTCTGGGTGTATCAGTCATGTTACGCCTTCCACGGCCCATTACTGCAAGCACTTTATGAGTGTCAGGGTCCGTAGGGGCCTTACGTCCTCAGCCCTTGGCTCGGTCGCGGTGCTGCTGCAAAAATAAATATCGGCCTTACTCACTGGAGCGGGTATCTCAATGTCCTCATCCGCTCTGGCGGTCAGCTCCCTGATGACGACATCCGGTTGCACCGGATGGGTGTTGGCATTTGCGGACATTTGGATTTCCCCTCCCTGGGGGGAAGCTTGTCGCATAAGTCTCTGCAACTCACATATTGTGTTGTAGAAGGCCCGCACCTCCATCTGGCCCGGCATGGGTGGTGGCAACACCTTGGGCTTAAGGTGGGGAGTCCCACATCGCTGGTATTTGGACTTCAGGCTCACGTCTCCGCCTCGGCAATCACAGTTGGGGCAAATGCACTGGAGAAAGTCTTCTCCATTCACGTGTACTACCAGGAAGCCTCCTGGCAGTGTATACTGTGATATCGCGAACTCAGCCATGTTCATAGTTTAAAGCGAGAACAGTATTGACTAGCTCCTGCTCCGTTGACTCACCATGCGCAACTGAGGGTGCGGTAGCTCACATCCGGCTACGCCCCTAGTGGTGACACGTAATCTTCTTGCAAAGCTTACTAAGCGGTTTTGGCGGGAACCGCTATAGTATTGCTGCAGCTCCTCAAACGTAAGTTCTGGCCTCCTGAATGTCAAGAGCCCCTCCTTGGATGCCAAGCACTGTATATACAGTATATATATATACTGTATATACTACGTGTCGCCGAAGACAAAGTAAGGGACATTGCAGAGGTCTCACGCGATCCCCCAGCATTAATTTAAATGCCTTGAGGGAAGAGCGCGGGGCCTCTGTAACTGCCACGCCCCCCCACCCCTGAAAAATCTTGCGCGCCCACCAGTTTGCGCACCCCTAGTCCAATACGTTTATCATCTCTTGGTCACTATTTCAATCCAATTCCTAATTATTATCTTGCACTCATTCACAGATGTAGTAAGCCTTACGGTCACATGACAGCGGTAGTCCTGGCACCAAAGCATTAACGCTGCGAGTGGTCCTCTTCGGAAGCACGGACCCTCCCGCAGCTCAATCGGACCCAGCACGCGGACATTTGCTTGTTAGTCCGCGGCACCAGCGACAGTGAGTCTTACTACATCTGTAACGCATAACTCTCGTATTATGAGGTCCATGTGTCTGGGCAAAAGTGGTGCTCTAGATGTAACGAGCAACAGAATGCTATTGCTTTCCACGGGATGCGCTTATCTTGCTCTACATTTGCCTTGATGCGAATATATGATGTAGAGCCTTATATTTATTTATGTATGTGGTTATACTCATTATACAAAAGCAGTGGTGATAAAATCCCTGTGATGAAAACATTTGATCTAGCTTTCATATGACATGCAATGAATGGGGCTGAACACTCCCCAGTCTCCCTAATCTAATGATCTTATCTTAATTATCTTAAGGTCCTGATCTTCAACCAATGGGTGCAGATAGACAAACTCTCCTATGCTCACATATTGTCAGAAATAGGTCCAGCTTGAATGGAGCAATCCCGCCTACATTTACTGTGCCTGTTCATCATTGTTCATCCAAAGTCCGGAACCCCCCAATTCCAGAGGGGATCCACCGGGCACATAGGAAAACATTATGACCGCTGGGGTCAGTGCTTGCTCTGGCGGTCGATAAAAAAGACGGGAGGACACATTGCAGCTTTGTCTTGGTGGCCCAGATGGCTATGTTTGTAGACTGACACCATTTTGATTTTGTTTGTATGTATGTCTTTATTTATATAGCGCCATTAGTGTACATAGCGCTTCACATTAGTACTACACTTTTGTGGGGCAAAACTGGCACCAACAAACTACACATTTCCGTAATTGGGCGTTCCTGCACATCGGGGGAACGCTGAAATGCTCCAAGGGACCCCCACCCCCCAGGGTGCTGGGGCTCTACCGCCACTCATGATCACGTGACCAATTTTTTCCATAGAAGGTCACGTGATCGCTCCATCGCGGATGATGGAACGGAAGGAGAGTTTTTGGGGCTTCCTCATTTATCACAGGAGCACAGATCCCGATCTCCCCCAGAAAAACAAGCGGTATATTATGAGGTAGCTACTACATCATTGGGTCCCTGGAGTGTCAGACACCATGATGTAGTAGCAACATCGATGGGCACCCAAAATGTAAACAGTTACAACAACCAGACACAGCTGGAGGGTTCAGCATGAGTCCCGTGTTATATCTCTGTAGCAATGAGTTCTGCAAGTGTGTAGGCAACATTTTCTGGGGAAATTGACACCACGTCTGCTCTTTATCATATGTAGCAGAACCATATATTTTAAAAGAGTTGAGATAAACCCCAGAATAGCAGATGTAGGGGGGGAAGTAAGGTTGCCATCATTTCGCTGGAGATTTACAGTGCTTTCTGCCATTAGTCGTTGTTCATTCGTGTTTAACATTCAGCTATTTAATGATTCAGCCCTGTCTCACTATTGTAATTTACACATGAACTCTTGAACATGTCAAGTTGCAGCGTTTGTGATAATTACATGCTTAGGCTGGATCTGTAGGCAGAAAGGGTGCACTAATTTCTCAGCACAGAAATGTTTTAGCTGCCGCAGTCGTGGGGAAAAATACAGAGGTCTTATATCTGTATTGTTCTTAGACAAGAGTTTATTTCAGTATGAGATATTGCCTCATGGCCCAGCATGGCCCTTCTTCATACATATAGCTGGACATGGATTTCAAAGGTTTCTGCTCAAACTCCCCTGGGAAAAATTGATACTCTGTCTAATAAATTTGGACCCTGGTTCAATTCCCGGTGTCGGTTCCTTGTGACCTTGGGCAAGTCACTTTATCTCCCTTTGCCTCAGGCACCAAAAACATAGATTGTAAGCTCCACGGGGCAGGGACCTGTGCCTGCAAAATGTCTCTGTAAAGCGCTATGTATAACTAGCAGTGCTGTACAAAAACATGCTATTATTATTATTATAATAAAACATTTAGAAAACATGTATTCTTTGTGATGCATTTATACTTGCAATGATACACTGTAAAAGGAAAAGGGACAATCACTGTGGAAAACATAAACAAGATTGTTAACCCCTGGAAAGAATTTTCGAGGTCTCAGGCAGTGTAAGGGTTAAATCTAACACGTGTGTGTGTGTGTGTATGTGTGCGTATTTATATATGTATATTTTCCCTCTCTCTCCCTCCCTCTCTCCCTCTCTCCCTCTCTCCCTCCCGTCGATAAATGAAAAATGTTGTGATATTGGTGTCTAACAGCAATTTTATTTATCAACCTATGCACTTAAGCCATAGAGCCCATAGTAAATCAGTGATTATCAGGCCTTTTACCGCGGCGATAGATCAGTGTTATATTTAACGCTATCTATGCAAATGACTAATTAACGCCACATTACTTATTCACAAGCTGTTCACTAAACTCCGATATCTGGCGATATTGCCATAAAATATCTGCTATTTTTATCACCCACCCTGGACTGGTGTGAAGACAACTTTTCCTATGTAATTAATGGCCTCTATGTACCTAGGCAAAACAAGACTAGCCAACCTAAAATAGGGGATACAAATACATGATATTAACATCGTAGGACATATTCATTTATTAACCACTTTGAAGCCCAACCTTAATGGGTAATATTTGCATTTATGGATGTTATGTTTGTTTATCCCCTTGAGACACATGGGGCAGTAGATTTGCACAATTTTTGCCTTAATACACACTGTATATCCCATTAACTCTACAGAGTCTCCTGGCTTCAAAATCATGGCAAAACCAGTGCAAAAAACCATCACCATATGAAAAAAAAGAAAGCAATTATGTTGCAATTGTTTCCTTTGATATATCTTGCCCTGGTTTTGCAGCTGGGAGAACTTAGTAAACTTTCCCCTTCATACTATTTCTGTATATAATTTTCTGTGTGTATCTGGGTTCTTTCCCATTGCTGTGCATATCATGCATGGCCCAACACAGCACAGACAGACACCACGTTATTATTACCCTCTGCAGTGTCTCAGGGCCTCTCGTTTTCTGTTACAAGTTACGGCAACTTTGGCTCTTTTTAGATCCCTTATGTATTCGAATAGCCAGGATGTTTAGGATGTTTAGCCTAAATGTACTGCATGTATCAATAGAACATTACACAAAATAATAATAGAATTGTAGGGAATGTGGATACTTTCAATTCATTGCGGTTCTAATACATGTTCCTTAGTGATACTACAGCTTTAAATCTGCACCCCAAGCAATATCCTACGTGTGTGTTTTTTTAATAAATCAGTTCTGTACTATGAGAAAATGCTTGTAGCATTTTTTTTAAACAGCTTTGAATTACATTTTTTATGTATTATAATGTAACATTTTACATTTCTATAGCAACCATTTACAAAGCTTCTCTTCTGAAACAGGCTCTGGCACACCCCTTTTTGAGCCCTGCCCTCTCTCTAGCAGTGCACCAATTGTATGTAGTGACTGCCTGGTCACATTACCTTCCCCTCAGAACTTTGCCTCTTTGGTCCTCTTTTGCTGCACTGACAGTGATTTAGTGAACCACCCAAGCCGAATCTTCGCCGGCCGATCACAGTAGAACGGATAGAACGGCAACTTGGCTAATTACTTTTCATTGTATGGATTGTATTGATGCTCATATTAAAGGGAAATCAAATATATATATTATTATTATTATTATTATTTTTTTAAACAGCAGCTTGAACTGTTGCTTTAAAAGTCAGGATCCTCGTTTAACACAACAGAGCTGCCCAATGCCAGACGTTTTCCGTTTGGACTTGTTAAGTTGAGCTTGGTTACCAATTCCAAGTGGATGTAACGTTTCTCTTTCCACCCTATGCAATACAGAGAGGTGCGGGGCAATGCACAGTTAACTTAACAATACTCCAACTTCCACTCACTTGTAGCAGATTCATCATGTGCATTGCCACACTTCCACCATATTGAGTGGGGGGCTTTGAGTGGCTGCACTAGCGGAGTAGCGCAACCCAAAATGGTTAGGAAGCAAAAGAACTTGCCGGAAGAACCCTTCATATGCCAGAAGATGCTTTACAGCCCATTCAGATAGATACTAAGAAGGGGTCTTATGGAATAGCACCATTTAGTAAATATGGCACTAAATTACATAGTTACATAGTAGATGAGGTTGAAAAAAGACATACGTCAATCAAGTTCAATCTATGCTAAATTTAGACAACAGATACTTTATCCTATATCTATACTTCCTTATTGATCCAGAGGAAGGCAAACAAAAAAAACCAGTGTCATATCATGCAGGGATATCTCATAAGGGGAAAAATAAATTCCTTCCTGACGCCAAGAATTGGCAATCGGATTAATCCCTGGATCAACATCCTTCCCATGTTTACTTATTTGGTATATCCCTGTATACCTTTCCTTTCTAAAAAGATGTCCAACCTTTTTTTGAACACATCTATTGTATCTGCCATCACAGTCTCTATGGCGAATTCCACATTTTAATGTTGCAAATGTTCTCATTTGCATGTCATGACGGTGGAGCCCGTGCACTAAGAGTTTTTTTTTTTAAATTGTGTGTCAAAATGTCCCTCATAAAATGTGCCTCGTATGTGTGAAGACTTCCTACATATGGCGGATAATTTTTAGAAATGATATTTGATGCATCTGGCCATGCGGAATACTTTATTCATAAAATTAATATTAAAACAGAAATATGTGTATTTTTATTTGTAACTAGCACTAGTGAGTATACATTATTAGTGTAAAATGATTTATAATAACACTGTGTTACCTTATATAATAAAACATCAGAGACAAATAAATGTTTCGCTTGATACATAGCAACTGCATTCTGGGCTAACACAATATCAACAGGCTTTTTAGTGTTCGTGCCAAATTGTACTTGGCGGGCAATTTTGACGCTCTTCATCCTTTATTTCGCGTTCAGAAACATTTATTTTGGAATACAAACCATATACATCTGTAGACTTAGCGCAGTCCAAAAGCGGGATTTTTTTTTGACCTAAATGGCGCAGTTTGAACATTTTTGGGTGCACTCAAGCGGAATTAAAAAACACATTTTCCATGGACCAATTTTGTAAGTATGCCCCTATGTGTGTAATTTGGGGGGTTGTTAAAACTTTTAACACATACACTGCCTCAAGGCAAGCAAATTACTATAATGAGTGGCAGCCTCCGCCTCATAAAAAAAAAAAGCCGTGTCCAGAAGGATTTTATACACAATTATCATAACAGGTTATGACTGACTCATTTTGGGGAGGAAGTTATGATGAAACTAATAATTTCGTTTTGAATTAACCCTTTGCTATTCGAGGGGTGAGCGACACATTTCTCTGCCATACATCGCTGGCCACTCTAACAAAAACATGCTAAGAAGACTATATGAGGTGTTTTATGAGCCTGCTGTTAAACTTTAATATTGCAAATCCAGTCCAACCGTGCATGCTTATTACACAGGCATATCTTTACAGGCATATTCTGTGTCCTAAATTCCCTAGGAGTGGAAACCATTATATAATTACATAGTTACATAGTAGATGAGGTTGTAAAAAAAGACATATGTCCATCAACTTCAAATTTAGAGGACAGATACTTATCCTATATTTGTATTTACAGTATATTGATCCAGAGGGAAACTAACAACAACAAAAAAAAAAAACAGTGACACAATATCCCAACAATGGGAAAAAATTAATTCCTTCCTGACTCAAATATTGGCAATCAGATTTCTCTCTGGACCAACATTCTTCCCATGTTTACTTATTTAGTATATCCCTGTATACTTTCCGTTCTAAAAAGATGTCCAACCTTTTTTTTCCCAGATATCTATTGTATCTGCCATCACAGTCTCCATGGGTAATGAATTCCACATTTTAACTGCCTTTGCTGTAAAGCAGGGGTGGGCAAATTAGCGTCTCCTTTTGTCAGATTTTCTAACCCCTTTATTAATGTGGTGGCTCTTCTCTGCACTTTTTCTAGTTTCATAATGTATTTTTTATGGAGTGATGAAACTATGCACTGAACACTTAGCGCACGCAACGCCCACTTAGCGCACACACCGCACACTGCGCGTGCACCGCACACAGCGCGCGCGCACTCACACACTGCGCGCGCACACTAGCACACTGCGCGCACGCACACTCGCACCGCACACTGCGCGCGCACGCACCACACACTACACACTACACCACACCACACTCTACACCACACACTACACCACACACTACACCACACCACACACTACACCACACCGCAGAGTCCGATTGAACCGTTCAGGCAAGGTATCACCTTCAGGGTAGTACGGGGTCGTCCAAGATTTCTCAATCTGTAGCAACTTCAATAGCTCCTTGATGAGTCTGATCTCAAAATCGCGGCCCTGGTCAGAGTGCATCGGTTAGGCAATCTGTAGTGGATAAAGTACTTTTCCCACGACACTTTAGTCACCGTTATCGCCTTCTGATCTTTAGTGGGGAAAGCCTGTGTGTACCAGATATAGTGATCAGTTACCACTAGAACATTCCAATGCCTCTGGAATCTGGCTCGATACACAGAAAGTCCATACACACTAAGTCCATGGGACCAGAACTTTCAGATGACCCATTGGGGCTGCTTGTGTAGGCAGTGTTTTCCTCTGAATGCACCTCAAGCATCTTCAGCAATGTTATTCCTCAGACTCTCTCATTTTCAGCCAGTAGAAACGGTCTCTTGGGAGCCTGAAAGTTTTGTCCATGCCCAAGTGTCCATGGTCATCATGCAATGATCTCAACACCATATATTGCAGTCTCCTTGGTAGCACAAGCTGTCTCCTATCCGTACGGTTATGGTAGGGGACCACTCGGTATAGCAACCCATTGTCCAGTTGGAATTTGTCCCATTCCTTCATGAGAAGGGCGACTGTATTCCCGGGAGCACACTTGAGTAACACAGGGTTCTTCTTTTATACCGCCCGACACATCAGACCACCACTGGATCAGCCGTCTGGGCTTCAATGATATCCTTCCATCTTATTTTGGATCCTTCACCACTGACAGGACTTCAGGGTAGCAATATGTCGCTGGGAGCGCAGTGAATTGACATCCCAGATAATCCACCATGCAGCGTAGAGATGGCCACTTTCCCTTCAAAGTTGGCCACAGTAGAGCACATGGCCCGAATCCCAGGACCAGGTATTTCTTCCCATTCTTCATCTTCAGAAACTAGGCTCAATCCGGGCCTTCTAGATACGGCGTTGGTTCCAATGTTCTTGGGCCCAGGCTTGTACTTTAAGGTGAAACTGTAGTTGGACAAGGCAGCGAACCACCTGTGACCGGTGGCATCCAATTTGGCGGAGGTCAGTATATATGTAAGCATATTATTGTCCGTCCTTACTTCAAAAGATACCACGTAGAGGTACTCATGTAGCTTATCCACAATGGCCCACTTCAATGCCAGAAACTCTCATTTATGGACTGGGTAGTTCTTCTCACTTAGTCAGGCTGCGACTCACGTAGGCAACAGGACGTAGCCCTGTAGGATATTTCTGGTGAAGTACCGCTCCCAGTCCATGAAAGCTGGCATCCACATGCAACACGTAACGTTGATCTTGGTCGGCATAGGCCAGAACAGGAGCTTTGGTAAGAGTTTTCTTTAGTTT
Source organism: Ascaphus truei (assembly GCF_040206685.1). Classification (NCBI taxonomy): domain Eukaryota; kingdom Metazoa; phylum Chordata; class Amphibia; order Anura; family Ascaphidae; genus Ascaphus; species Ascaphus truei. Next base: position 33,818,013 of record NC_134483.1, read on the forward strand.
CAAGAAAGCCTCCTCGCAGGCGGGGGTCCACTTTGCGCCAAATGGTGTTTTGGGGTTCATAGCTTTCTGACGGTGATCCTCAGGATAGATTATTCAGTGTTAGTAAGTTATTCAGTGCTTAGGAGATACAAGCATATCCTTCGACAAATCTCTTGTAGTATCCGCAGAACCCTAAGAAGGAGCGGAGCTCCACCATGTTCTCAGGGCAAGGCCAGTTTACCACCGCTTCTACCTTGGTAGGGTCGGTTGCTACCCCGTCGCCGGATACAATATGACCCATGTAAGTGACTGAGGATCGTCAGAATTTGCATTTATCGAGGGACAACTTCAAGCCCTCCTGCTGCAATTGGTCCAGACCTTCAGGAGACGTTCCTCATGCTCCTCCAGTGTCCGCCCAAACATGATAATGTCATTCAAGTAGACTACAGAGTTGTCCAGGATTCAAAGGAAGCGTAATTATCCGGATTTCCTCAAAAAGGAAAGGGACAATATAGTGTACTATTGTCGTACAATCTTGGTAGAAATAAAATCTTGGCTCTTACGAAATGCCTACTTACAGTGTAGTCAAGTAATATTTAAGGAGAAGGATGGTATCCGAATAACTGGATCGGGATGTATAGTTGGTAGCAAATCTCAGGGAAACAGGAAAAAGGAAAAGACCGATTGGTGCAGGCCAATATACATTTTTATCTTAAAAATAAGTAAAACAATATATGTACTCACATTGTGTACATATATAATGGACACATAAATGGGGTTGGGCGCCCGAGGACATCTCGCGCCGTGGAGGTGATGGTACATGCCGCTTCCCAGTCTCTGGAGTCTCTCCCCACGTTGGCTTGTGGTTTTCCGGTTCCTCTGGCGGACCTGCCTGTATCCTCTTGGCGTTTGGAATCCCGGTTCTTCTTAGGCGTATGGAACCGCAAGGAGACTTCTTGATCCTGCACTCGATCAGTTAATTCGTCCAACCTAGGGGGGTTCTCTGTGGAGAGAGTACATTTTAGCATAATTACCGTGCACCTCACAACTGGAACAATCTACCGTAGACTTTCACAGCTGCCACCATTCTAAGTTCTTTCAAAACTAAAGCTGTTTTATGACAATTTAATCTGGTCTGTACTCTACTCCTATCCACATTTCTTCATCTGTCCTTCCCTCCACCTATGCTTGTGCCTAAATACTGCACCACTATGTACACAGCTTTCACAACAAATTCTACACCCCTCAATAAAAAGCACCCCACACATCCTCTTCTCACCTCCTCTCTCTTCTCTCTACTCCTCCACCTTCTTGCTGCTGGGGATATCTCTCATAATCCTGGACCCAGCCATAAATACACCTGTTCTCACCCACGCCTCCCCGCCACCTCTTTCACTGCTAATGGTGTTAACCCATCTAATTTAATACCGACCAACCTTAAAACTCACCTCTCAAAAGAAGCCTCCCAATATCCTGCACTCATGGCTACTGTCCCACACCCACAGTCACTCCTACCATCCATTGTGGCCAAGCACTGCCATCTACTGCACTTATTCCCTCACCTGCTGCCTCTGTAAGTCTCCCAACATACCACTTAGGGCTGTTATATAGTGGCTCCGCGTGCTCCGCCGCGCGCGCGCGTGGCACTTATAATTGGCTGAGGTTAGTCAGCCTTTCTATAATAGGGCCACGAGCGTGCACGGCAGTGAGCGTGGAGCCAGCCAACAGGGGAGAAGATGGGGAAAAGAATGAATTTGTGCCGCTACCGGCGCTGTAATGTGTGTGTGTGTATATATAGTGTGTGTGTGTGTGTGTGTGTGTGTGTGTGTGTGTGTGTGTGTGTGTGTGTGTAAGTTAAATAAATAAAAATTATTTTTATTGTGCAACTTTTTATTTTAAAAATATTATTTAATTCATAATTAACTCACACAATCTCTACCCCCCCCCCACATACACATACACACACAGTACCTTCGCTCACAGCATACACACATAAAGCGCCTACTATAGGACAAGCCTTAGATTCTAGCTCTCCTTTAAAGGATTTCCTTTCCTATTGTCTGACTTTGCTTATTGTAGTATTATAATTCCCTGTACTGTATTGTCTTTGTAAAGTGCTGAGCACACTGTCAGTGCTATATAACTATAAATATACATACATACATTCTTCCCCTCTGTGATAGACTGGGCGGTCTCTCACTCACCCAGGGAGTAAGAGGAGCAGGGCATGGTGGAGAGGAGGAAACGGAGCAAGGAGGGGAGAGGCGACAGAGAGAGAGAGCAAGGAGAGGGGGAGACAGAGGGAGAACAAGGAGAAGGGAATGGAGCAGTGTGCACATCGGGCAGCAGGGAGTGCAAAGAGAGGGGAGGAGAGACAGCATGGTCAGTAGGAGAAGGAAACAGAGAGACAGCAAGGAGAGGAGTCTAAGATAAGTAGGAGAGCAGGGAGTGTAGTGTGCACAAAGAGGCTCAGACACTGTAAGGCTAGGGCCCCGCTCCCTCAGTCAGCGCGCCCGCACTGCAGACAGGCGGGGCACTGACAGACACAGATCGCGATATGCGGTCTGTAGGGAGCGGGAGCCGGGGCTGGAGTGGGAGGGAGGGGCGTGGTTTAAGCAGAGAGGGGCGTGGTTTAAGCGGAGGGACCCGCTACCCCTCTCCCCCTCCACGGGCTCGGGCTCCTGGGCTGCAGAAGGGAGCTGCTGCAGGCTGCCCTACTCACACGGCACTCGGGCACACACACACACACTCAGGCACACACACACACTCAGGCACACACACTCAGGCACACACAGACACACACATACACACAGGCAGGCACTCAGACACACACATACACACACACAGACAGGCACTCAGACACACACATACACACACACAGACAGGCACTCAGACACACACATACACACACACAGACAGGCACTCACGCTGCTTTCCCTCCACACTCTCCTCCCCGCTCCCCGAAGCCTCCCCTCCTCCCGAAGCCTCCCCTCCTCATTGGCTCACAGCCACACCACGTGACGCGCCGACGCTTGGGATTACAATTCTCTTGAATCCACTAGCGGCTGACGCGTCACAGCGTGTAGTGAGCTGTGCCGTGAGGGGGGACTGGGACCGGCTCGGGAGGATTCCCCTGCTGGTGGGGAACGCTCGTGCGGCCGCCCGCGCCACCGGGCGCAGCGGGTCCGAGGCCTAAGGCTGGGAGTGCAAAGAGGAGCAGGGCGTGATGGAGAAGAGTGTAAAGTGGGGAAGAGGGGACAAGAGACATCCCAGGCATTACAGGGAGGGGTGAAAAACAAAGAGTAATGTTTAATTAACAACCTTTCAGATCTCCTAGATCGCTGTATGTTACACTGGGTACTGCTAGTATTATTTAAGAGCAGTTTAAGAAAGTTCAAGGCTGTAAATCCTGCAGCCTCATTTTACATTTATAAAATTTGGATGGAGGTGAGGACCTGACTTGTTATTTTCACCTTAAAACAGGACCCGTAGAAATAACAAAACTCTTTAATATCTACAGTGCTTTGTATTGCTTCCTGCACGTAGACTCCACCAGTACACATGGAAAGGTTCTGAAAGTGGTCGTACCTCCATCCCTTCACTGCAAGACCATGGCAGCACTTCACTTGCTTGGTGGTTGTTAGCTGGGGCGAAGAAAGAGTGCTTCAGTCATTCCAAACCTGTGAGGGTCAAGGCGAAGATACGAATCGGTGAGGATATTTAACTTTTGCCACAGAGGTTATTTCACGTCAACATTTTTCAGAACAGAAAACTACTGGAGGATTTCACAATGAAGTATGTGATCATCATGGTAAACTTAAGAGAAATGCAACCAAATAACAGTAAAATAACATATTCCAGAAGTCTAAGTGGAAATGGCGTTTTAGCCTTATTGCAGAACAATACATTTTGCAGACACCTCCGTCAGCAAAGGGGTTAAGTGAATCCTGGAAAAAAGAATGGCCTTGCTCTTCTACATCAATCAACAGAGTTTAGCTAGGCAAAAATGACACAAATTGCATCATTTTGTCATTTGCATGGCCCTTGATTAATGAGCCACTCGTTGTGCGTCTGTGGACTGTGTGGAATCAGGGTCAGACTGGAAGCCTGTAGGAGTACAGATTGAGAGGCATGTCTGGGTGAATGTCTGTGTGGATTAGGGGCGTAGGACAAAAGCATGAACTGGGGTCAGGAGATAAATGTGCAAGAAAGAGAGAGGCGGACTGTCTGCCTGCTGGAGGGTGTGAGAGGAAGGCTACCCAGCTGGAAGATTCAACAGATAAGGGAAGACAGGGTGGGGAGGGGAAAGATAGCTGCCTAGAGAAGAACCAGACAAGGTTTGATACCAGCCAGGAACATGGGAGAGAGATAGGACAAGCACATGCAAGCTACCAGATAATAAATGGTTTGGGATTCTTCCCATCTCACTTACTAATAGCAGACAACACAGCGCATCGCAATGTTATGACAACTTGTTCTCAGTGATATATCTTCAAATAACTTAAGTGTAAGTATGTTCTGCAAGTGAACTTTCAAGGTTGCATAAGAGGAGCATTGCAAAAGAGGCTGAAGATCCTGGGAAGGGCATAATAATACAGTATATGGTTGACTAGATTAGAGGTGAACTGAAAATCTAGCATTATCTTGGACTGTTATTCCTGCACTGAAAGCTACATTCTAAGCAAACCGGGGGGGGGGGGGGGGGGCAGAAGACTTTATTGGGGGACGCAGCATTTACAGGGGTCCCGCGCTAAGTGCTTACCCGGCTCCAATCGCGCGTCTCTATTTGATTACTGAGGTTTACAAACATGAACCTTTAATTCATATGATTTAATTCAATGATAATTTATGGAGAGAAATCTCTGATGTATTGTCCATTACTTGTATATAATTGTTACTTGTTGTTTGTAATTTTTTTTGTAGTGTACAAGGCTTATTTCAATGCATCACATTTTATAAAAAAAAAAAATTAACAAGGCGTTTTCATGCATGACATAGTGTATATATATATATATATATATATTATGTTTGCAGAATACTTCGGTAAATTGCATGGCATTATGCATTTTATTATTTGCTAAAGGCGTGTTCTCATGCATGACCACTCCCACCCCTTGCTCGCTTTCCAGAAACCTACAGTCCACAGAGTGCGGGGGGTGGGAGGGGGCTCATGATGGGGGGGGCGTGGCCATGACGGGGCATATCTGCCCTGCCATTGGCTGCGCGCAGCCACGTGACCTCGTCATGGCACGGGAAGACAACATTTTTGTCTTCCCTGCTAGCGGACGCATCACAGCGCTTTGCGTGCCCACATACACACAGCCACTGGGGCCTGCCCCATAGAGGGCTGTGCTGTGGTGTGTGGCCCGAACGCCCGAACGCCATAGCGTGCGCTGCTGTGACTTCCGGGGACTCAACCTTATGCAAGCAGCATGTTACAGGCGGATGCCAGCAACAACTGCAGCCACGGTGCTTTGATAGACCCAGATGTTCAATAGTGTAGTAAGTCAAGCAGTTAAAAAAAACAGGTAGTCACTGATTTCTAGCAATAAATAATAGTCTGACCGAGCAAGTGCAACATATATATTGACGTTGCACTCAGGTAACAATGGATTCAATTTTTGTTAGGCAGCCATATGAAATACTACATATATCTTCATTAGACATTGAATATTAGTGACAATTTGTGAATACCCACAGCAGCAGTCGTCTCTGGTAGCCATTATGATAGTACCTCATATGACACATGTTTTGTGCAAAATCACAAAAAAAGTAAATTTAGCAAATACAAGCAACATGTCACGCACTTGTTTGATTTATGATATTAACACGAGGCCAGCAATGTCTTGGTAACTGGTTCTCATCAGTTGCAACAGGTGGATGAGCGAGTAAAAGGAATTAACACATCAAATAGAATTTGTGGACACTTTGGGTGTTTGTCTTTTTGTCTATTTTTTGTTTGTGGGTTCTCTTCCCACAGGCCAAACGCCTTGACCAATTCTGATGACATTTTCAGGGTACCTTTATGCCATCCCAACTTAGACCTGCCAGGAGTTTAAACCAAGTTGGTGTAGCCCTCATCATGGAATTATTTTTTTTGGTTTTTGAAATGATATAAAAACAATTAAACGGTCCATGTCTGTAATGTATATGGCAGAAGATAGTGAGTATTTAAATCAATCTAGCACACAAGGGTTTAATGTTGGTTACAAATTGTTTAAAAAAAATACAAGAACTATTATTATGACAGGTCAAGAGCTGTCCTGTTGCTATGTTGATCTAGAAAGGGAGTGCAACCTGGGTGTTATCACTGATAGCCCACTAAAAGTGAAAAATGTATACAGTAGTTAGGAAGTCTATAGACGATATCCAGATCAAGGGCTGTCAGCCTCAATGAAAACCTTACATTCTTGAAATATCTCCTGTGCATCGCAGAGAGAGGGGACAAGCAGGTCACCACTTAGTTTGAGGGCTTTATTATTTCTTTATAAAATGTTTTACCAGGAAGTAATACATTGAGAGTTACCTCTCGTTTCCAAGTATGTCCTGGGCACAGAGTTATAATGATAAAAACATGATTACAAATACATAGCTGTGTTAAGTGAACAGAGTTATACATTATATACAAGACATTGCATGCACAGTTAGAGATAATATATGTTATAGGCGTATGTAACAATTACAGACCAGATTGAAATGAGAGACAGCTTTAGTTTTGAAAGAACTTAGACTGGTGGTGGCTGTGAGAGTCTCCAGTAGATTGTTCCAGTTTTGGGGTGCACGGTAAGAGAAGGAGGTATGGCCAGATACTTTGCTGAACCTTGAGACCATGAACAGTCTTTTGGAGTCAGATCTCAGATGATAGGTGTGGCATGTGGTAGGTATTAAATGTGAAGATACCATGGGCTTGACAGCATTGGTAAGAATAACAAATAGATATTTGTAACTGTTGCGATTAGATGAATCAAATGATGCCACATATTTCATGATTAATAGGTGAAAAAAGGGGGAGTGGTACCACGCTAACTACTAATTGGATACAAAGTGTTTGAGAAGTACACACAAACAGATTAATAAAATATAAAACTTAAATAACACAATTGATACCTGGTGGCTGCCTAACAGATAATCTGACTACACCAGTCAAACATGGAAATTTGGCAACAAAGGGATACTGTAACGGCACCTGACAGAAAGTCTCAGGATAGTGATACTATATGGATGTACTATATACAACCGTCAAGAGTCCTGAGTGAAAAATATCCTGGCCACACCAAAATTCGTGGTGCAAAGGGTGATGGTCTCAGCACACGAAAAGAAAAAAGTGAGAAAAACATAGCATAATACTGTATGGTATAAGGAATATATAGCCTTAGGATGTTTTTATACGTCGATACCTCAGAGGTGAGGTGAAAAAAAGATACATTTAATAAAATACTTTAAAAACAATGTGACAATATGTCAAAATACAATTGGTGATCAGGTGTCCGTACAGTCTGCAAAAATTGAAATCCTACTTACAGGAAGCAGGTATAATATGTGCCTTTGGATATAGGTGTATAATTGGGAGATGTCATCTCTCGTCTCTAGCTACTACCGAAATGAAATCCCCGGTGATGAGCCGTGTTCCAAAACAGCTGGCTCCTACGGACCCTCTCCACAGGGATCAAGTGGTTTGGTAGACTGGTATCCAAAGCTCCTGCTTCTGCCTTGCTGACTCATTCTACTCCTGCTCGAAATCTCGCGAGCTTAGGTGGTAAGGAAAGCCGGTTTCGGCTTATGGAAAGTCAGCTGGAGTATGTGTTCGAGTGACTGCTGTCAAGTCTCGTGTGTGTGCTGATGTCGGCTCTCTTGGGGCGGGTGCCGTTTGACCCTATGAGTTTCGTGATGGTCTCTCTAAGCTGAAGCGGCTTGGCTCCAAGTTCCCTGCTCCCTACGCTGACACGGCTTAGGGCTGTTATATAGTGTGTGCGGCCATGCGCGCGCGTGCCTGTTCGAAGTCGCGTGCATGTGCCGCATGCTTTTTGCACGTATACTGAGAGCTGAAGGTACTGTGTGTTTGTGTGTTTGTGTGTGTTTGTATGTGTATGTATGTGTATTTACAGTCATGTGAAAAAGAAAGTACACCCTCTTTAAATTCTATGGTTTTACATATCAGGACATAATAACAATCATCTGTTCCTTAGCAGGTCTAAAAATTAGGTAAAAACAACCTCAGATGAACAAGAACACATGACATATTAAACCGTGTCATAATTTATTTAACAAAAATAAAGCCAAAATGGAGAAGCCATGTGTGAAAAAACTAAGTACACCCTTACTGCTTCCATAGGAATTAAGATGCTAAGTAGCAGACAAGTGCTGCTAATCAAATGCCCTTGATTAATTGATCGTCAGCAAGCGTGGCCACCTCTATAAAAGCCAACGTTTTAGCAGTTTGCTGGTCTGGAGCATTCAGGTGTGTGTTAACACAATGCCAAGGAGGAAAGACATCAGCAATGATCTTAGAGAAGCAATTGTTGCTGCCCATCAATTCCAAACAATTTAAAGTCCATCATTCTACAGTGAGAAAGATTATTCAAAAGTGGAAAACATTCAAGACAGTTGCCAATCTTCCCAGGAGTGGACATCTCAGCAAATTCACCCCAAGGTCAGACCGTGGAATGCTAAGAGAAATTGCAAAATACCCAAGAGTTACATCTCAGACTCTACAGGCCTCAGTTAGCATGTTAAATATTAAAGTTCATGACAGTACAATTAGAAAAAGACTGAACAAGTATGGTTTGTTTGGAAGGGTTGCCAGGAGAAAGCCTGTTCTCTCTAAAAAGAACATGACAGCACGGCTTAGGTTTGCAAAGTTGCATCTGAACAAACTACAAGACTTCTGGAACAATTTCCTTTGGACAGACGAGACCAAAGTGGAGATGTTTGGCCATAATGCACAGCGCTACGTTTGGCAAAAACTAAACACAGCATATCAGCACAAACACCTCATACCAACTGTCAAGCATGGTGGTGGAGCGGTGATGATTTGGGCTTGTTTTTGCAGCCACAGGACCTGGGAACCTTGCAGTCATTGAGTCGACCATGAACTCCTCTGTATACCAAAGTATTCTAGAGTCACATATGAGGCCATCTGTCCGACAGCTAAAGCTTGGCCACAATTGGGTCATGCAACAGGACAATGATCCCAAGCACACCAACAAATCTACAACAGAATGGCTGAAAAAGAAAAAAATCAAAGTGTTGCAATGGCCCAGTCAAAGTCCAGACCTCAACCCGATTGAAATGCTGTGGCTGGACCATAAGAGAGCTGTGCATAAACAAATGCCCACAAATCTCAATGAACTGAAGCAACATTGTAAAGAAGAGTGGGCCAAAATTCCTCCACAATGATGTGAGAGACTGATAAAGTCATACAGAAAACGATTACTTAAAGTTATTGCTGCTAAAGGTGGTTCTACAAGCTATTGAATCATAAGGTATACTTAGTTTTTCACACATGGCTTCTCCATTTTGGCTTTATTTTTGTTAAATAAATCATGACACGGTGTAATATGTCATGTGTTGTTGTTCATCTGATGTTGTATTAACCTAATTTTAAGACCTGCTAAGGAACAGATGATTGTTATTATGTCCTGATATGTAAAACCATAGAATTCAAAGAGGGTGTACTTTCTTTTTCACATGACTGTATATGTGTGTGTATGTATGTGTAATTTATTATTTATTAAAAACATTGGTAAAAATAAAATATTTATTAAATTTGTGCAGACACACACACACACACACACACACACACACACACACACACACACACACACACACACACACACACACACACACACACACACACACACACACACACACACACACACACACACACATACACACACACACACACACATACACACACACACACACACACACACACACATACATTCAGCGCCGGTAGATATTTTCCCGTCTTCGCCGCTGTCTGTCGGCTCCACGCTCCCTGCCATGCGCGCGCGGCCCTTGTAAAGAAGGGCTGACTAACCTCAGCCATCTATAACTGCCGTGCGCACCCACGGCGTAGCACGCCCCGCCACTATAGAACGGCCCTCAGTTCCAGTTTCCTGCTTTCTACGCTGAAGCGGCGTCGCTCCAAGTTTCTTACTTTCTATGCTGAAGCAACTTCACCCAAAATTTCCTGATGACGACCTCGGCTTGTGACCGCGACCTCCACTCCTGTGCCGCCTACCCCGACCCCGGCTTGTCTATGAATTACCCTGCACTCTCCAACCCTGACCCGACTATGCTTGACTACGGACTGCGCAACCCAGAACCGGCTGTGTGGTCTAAGGTCGGTGTTTTCATATCCCCCCCTCAGCCCCGCGGCCCGGTGCCTGTTTGTGGCGAGCACGATTGTTACATTCTTATTGTAGGTACTTCCTTTAAATATTGAATGGAAATGTATAACCATAGTTTATCACAATCTGTTTGGCATTAGTGTACTGAATGTTGATTAGCCAATCAATGACTAATGTTATATCTCAGTACCCACAATTTGAATGTAGAGTAAACACATATATTATGACTGTTCTACATGCATTATGACTATTGTACAATCATATCAAACAGTATTTTACATGAGAGACATAAACTTTCCATGACATTACAAAACATGGCTCTCTCTGTAAATAGTGTTAGTGACTTCGCTGGGATGGGATATTTTTTAGCTAGAATTGAATGTTATTCTTTTCCTTTTTAACCCAATTGCATATGTTGTATAAATGTAAACAATTGAAATTAAAGCACATAGTTGTTTACATTGCTACTTCTCACTTCAGCAAATAATCCGAATCGTTTAATATGTATCATAGAGGATAGTCATTTGACACTTTGTCTCATAGGGAACCAATTCCCACTAGAGCCATTTAGTTTGTATGTTCTAACATTTATGTACACACTAGCTGAGAGCCCCGGCGTTGCCCGGGATGTTTGTGGTGTGGGTGTGGCATTTGGGTGGGGAGTGGTCCACACGGCCCATGTGCGGTGGTAGTGCTGCTGTGGCTGTACTGATGGTGATTGTATCGGTGTGCTGATTTGGGAGGGTTTGGTGCTGATGTGGGGGTGCGGATGTGGGTGTGCCGATGGGGGAGGTGCAAAGGTGGCGATGTGTGGGTGCTGATGGGGGCTGAGAATGACGGGGAGCCGAGAATGCCAGTGTGCTGGGGGGGCATGAGATACCGGTGTGCTGATGTGCTGGTGCTGGGGATAGTGTGTGTGTGTACATGTTTGTGTGTATACATTGTATGTGTGTGTGTGTGTGTGTGTATATACATGTGTGTGTGTATGTGTACATGTGTGTGTGTGTATACATGTGTGTGTATGTATACATGTGTGTATGTATACATTGTGTGTATGTATATATTGTGTGTATACAACATGTTTGTGTGTGTATACACGTGTGTATACACATGTGTGTATACACATGTGTGTGTGTGTATACATGTGTGTGTATACACATGTGTGTGTATACATGTGTGTGTATACATGTGTGTGTAGGTATAAATGTGTGTGTATGTATACATTGTGTGTATGTATATATTGTGTGTATACAACATGTTTGTGTGTGTATAGACGTGTGTATACACGTGTGTGTGTGTGTATACACGTGTGTGTGTGTGTGTGTATACACATGTGTGTGTATACACGTGTGTGTATACACGTGTGTGTATACATGTGTGTGTGTATACACGTGTGTGTGTATACACGTGTGTGTGTATACACGTGTGTGTGTATACACGTGTGTGTGTATACACGTGTGTGTGTATACACGTGTGTGTGTATACACGTGTGTGTGTATACGTGTGTGTGTATACGAGTGTGTGTATACATGTGTGTGTGTATACATTATGTGTATGTATACCTGTGTGTGTATACGTGTGTGAGTGTATGTCTCCATGTGTGTGTGTACGTGTACATGTGTGTGAGTATACGTGTACATGTGTGTGTGTGTGTACGTGTCTACGTGTACATGTGTGTGTGTGTGCACGTGTACATGTGTGTGTGTACGTGTGTGTACGTGTGTGTGTGTCTATGTGTGTGTGTGTACGTGTGTGTGTGTGTCTACGTGTGTGTGTGTGTCTACGTGTGTGTGTCTACGTGTGTGTGTGTGTGTGTCTGTGTGTGTGTGTGTGTCTACGTGTGTGTGTTTGTGTATACGTGTGTGTGTTTGTGTATACATGTGTGTGTGTATACGTGTGTGTGTTTGTGTACGTGTGTGTGTGTGTGTATACGTGTGTGTGTGTGTGTATACGTGTGTGTGTGTATACGTGTGTGTGTGTCTATGTGTGTGTGTGTGTGTGTGTCTACGTGTGTGTGTGTCTACGTGTGTGTGTGTGTCCCTGTGTGTGTGTTTGTGTCCCTGTGTGTCCTTTGGCCCGTCACTCCGCCTCAGGCCAATGAGAGATGTGCGGGGGCGGGCCAAGGGACCAATGAGGTGGGAAGGGGGGGGGGGAGGAGGTGGGAAGGGGGGGGGGGGAGGAGGTGGGAAGGGGGGGGGAGGAGGTGGGAAGGGGGGGGGGGAGGAGGTGGGAAGGGGGGGGGAGGAGGTGAGATGGGGGGAAGGTGGTGAGGAGGGGGGAAGGGGGGGAGGGTAAGGGGGGAGAGGGTAAGGGGGGGGAGGGGAAGGGAGGGGGGGGAGGGGAAGGGGGGGAGGGGAAGGGGGGGGGAAGGAAGGGAGGGGGGGGCGGGGAGGGAGGGGGAGGGGGGGAGGTGGTGGGAAGGGGGGGTGGAGGTGGTGGGAAGGGGGGGTGGATGTGGTGGGAAGGGGGGTTGGAGGGGGGAGGTGGTGGGAAGGGGGGGGAGGTGGTGGGGAGGAAGGGGGAAGGGGGGGAGGAAGGGGGAAGGGGGGGAGGAAGGGGGAAGGGGAAGGGGGGGAGGTGGTGGAGGGGAAGGTGGGGAGGTGGTGGGGGGGAAGGGGGGGAGGTGGTGGGGAGGAGGGGGGAAGGGGGGGGGGGTGGGGGGAAGGGGGGGAGGTGGGGGGAAGGGGGGATGTGGTGGGGAGGAGGGGGGAAGTGGTGGGAAGGGGGGGAGGTGGGGGGAGGATGGGGGGAGGAGGGGGGAGGTGGTGGGGAGGAAGGGGGGAGTTGGTGGGGAGGAAGAGGGAAGGGGGGAGGAGGGGGGAAGGGGAGGGGGGAAGGGGGGGGGAGGAGTGGAAGGGGGGGGAGGTGGTGGGGGGGAAGGGGGAAGGTGGCGGGAAGGGGGGGGTGAGGTGGTGGGAAGGGGGGAGGAGGGGGGATGTGGTGGGGAGGAGGGGGGAGGTGGTGGGGAGGAGGGGGGAAGTGGTGGGAAGGGGGGGAGGTGGTGGAAGGGGGGGTGGGTGGTGGGAAGGGGGGGGTGGTGGGAAGGGGGTGGAGGTGGTGGGGGGGGGTGGGAAGGGGGGGGAGGTGGTGGGAAGGGGGGGTAGGTGGTGCGAAGGGGGGGGAGGTGGAGGGGGTGGGGGGTGGAGGGGAGGTGAAGGGGGGTGGAGGGGAGGTGAAGGGGGGGTGGAGGGGAGGTGAAGGGGGGGGTGGAGGGGAGGTGAAGGGGGGGGTGGAGGAGAGGTGAAGGGGGGGTGGAGGGGAGGTGAAGGGGGTGGAGGGGAGGTGAAGGGGGATGGTGGAGGGGAGGTGAAGGGGGAGGGTGGAGGGGAGGTGAAGGGGGGGTGGAGGGGAGGTGAAGGGGGTGGGGGGAGGTGAAGGGGGGGTGGAGGGGAGGTGAAGGGGGGGGGGTGGAGGGGAGGTGAAGGGGGGGTGGAGGGGAGGTGAAGGGGGGTGGGGTGGAGGAGAGGTGAAGGGGGGGTGGAGGGGGGTGAAGGGGAGGTGGGGGGGGGTGGAGGGGAGGTGAAGGGGGGTGGGGTGGAGGAGAGGATAAGGGGGGGTGGAGGGGGGTGAAGGGGAGGTGGAGGGGGGTGGAGGGGAGGTGAAGGGGGGGTGGAGGGAGGTGAGGGGTGGGTGAGGGGAGGTGAAGGGGGGTGAGGGGAGGTGAAGGGCGCTCACTCACCCGTCCGGAAGCTCCCACGTGGATCTGAGGCGGGAGGCAGCTTGTTGTGGCCGCTCCCCCGCTGTGTCCCGGGCGCTCGCTCCTCCGCTGACTGTAGCGGCGCCGGGGGGGGGGAGGGGGTGGAGGGGGGTGAGGGGGGGTGAAGGCCGCTCACTCACCCGTCCGGAAGGACCCACATGGATCTGAGGCGGGAGGCAGCTTGTTGTGGCCGCTCCCCCGCTGTCTGTAGCGGCGCCGGGGGGGGGGGGGGGGCTGAAAGCGCGGGAAACAGGGAAACACGGGGAGAGGAGGATGTGCGCGCGGGTGTGGAGGCTGATGTTCGGGGAGGAAGAGGCGGAGGCTCCGGGACCGGCGGGTATGTGAGCCCCACCCCCCGGGTTATACATGCTGCTAATGTACACCCCCCCCCCTACTGTGTGTGTGTGTGTGTGTGTGTGTGTGTGTGTCCCTGTGTGTGTGTGTGTGTGTGTGTTCCTGTGTGTGTGTGTCCCTGTGTGTGTGTGTGTGTGTGTCCCTGTGTGTGTCCCTGTGTGTGTCCCTGTGTGTGTCCCTGTGTGTGTGTGTGTGTTTGTGTCCCTGTGTGTCCTTTGGCCCGTCACTCCGCCTTAGGCCAATGAGAGGTGTGCGGGGGCGGGCCAAGGGACCAATCAGATTTCCCCTAGGGACACCGGACATCCAGGCAGGCAGGCAGGCAGGCAGGCAGGCAAACATACAGTGCTTTCACTAATATAGTATAAGATTGATCTATTTCAGCAACTTTGTTGCACATGTAAGAATATATTGTTATAGAATTGTATCGTTATATAATATGGTACAGAGGAAAGAAACTGAGGAGAGACCCCCAGGCAAGGTTCATTGCCTATGTAAAGAATAAGATTTACTCTTCCGTGAGAAATGCATGTAGGTCAAACTCAATATTCAGACCTTTAGGGGCTAAGGGTTTGAGCTCGTATATCCAGTATGACTCTCGTCTAGCCAACTGGTTGACTCTATCTCCTCCTCTCCAATGGCGTGAGGGGGCTTCAATGGCTTTACATAGGAGTCCACGTGGATTCTGATTATGTTGGAGCAAAAAAAAAATGACGTGATACACTATTTGGAGTGATTAGAACCCTTTTGATGTTATAGATACCCTGGTATAGCCTTCGCTTGATGGGCCTTGTGGTCATTCCCACATACTGCAGACCGCAGGGACATTCCAGGAGATAGATGACAATTGTGCTGCTGCAATTCATGAAAGTGAAGATATTATAAACTTGGGACGTAACATAAGATTTGAAAGTTAATCCTGGTACTGGTGCTGAATTGGCATGCAGTGCATTGGGTGCAAATGTGGTAACCTTTGTTATTTTGAGATTTGGTCCTGTCCATATGTGTTATTGGACATCTAGGGGACAGTCTTGTTTTAAGATTAGAGATGAAGAAAGAGCAATCAGGGCACTTTGAGTGATCACTCCTTGAGAAAGCGCAACACTTGCGTGAAACGCGTGGGAGGACTGTTCCCTACTGAACACCTTTTTGTATGTTCTAATAAAGCCTTTTTTGTTCCTAAATTACCTGGTTACCCCATCTTTACTCTACTGTGACAGCATGTGAGTGCCCTGACTGCTCTTTGTTCATCTCTATCTGCTGTTTTCACCGGCGGCACCCAGAAGAAGGAGAGGAGAGAGAAGGAGGATTTACCGACAACACAGATGAGCAGCTTGGATCGAGACAGCCAACAAAGGGACTTAGAGTTGAATGTGAGGCTACACATATGAGGTAAGAAGACTTTGTTTAAACCTCTAGTACCTCACACTCTGCCCCTATATGCTGTGTCTATTGGCGTGATCCAGCCCCAGTTCTCACGGAGCGTAGCTACAACACTGCAATCCCGAAGATATACATCTCACCAACGGAGTATATATCCTCCCCCCGCTCCCTCCTCCCTGATTCACATCAAGCTAGCAAGCTTATAATCACGCATTCCAGAGTGCAAGACGGCGTCTTTTTACATTTGTTTTAAGATTAGCTGCTTTAGTGAAAATTATTTTAGGTGCCTTTGGAAGTATAGAAGCCAAAGTTGTATCTTTCTTCAATATTGTCCAATACTTTTGAAATGTTTTCCGTAGTTATATTGTGTGATAAATGGTATCAAGAGGCACAATGTTGGAACATTTACAGTAGTGGCTTATGCACACAAGATAGCTTATTCCTCATGGTACCTACTCTCATAATACCTTCTGCGTCCCTGCATGGGCAACCCCTATATCCAAGTCCAACTTTGCTCGTTCTTTACCCTGTTTGCGTTAAATTCTGCCCTTAAGTGGGATGTACTAAGCTACGTAACCTTAGCATACGCGAAAGTTGCGTTCAACAGAACACGTCAGCTCAAGGTAGACGCAAAAAAAGCTGGACTTTGAAAAATTTCTTGCTTTACATTTTTGCATGCGCAACACCCATACAACAGGCTGGCGGGGGTCCCCGAGGGAGGCCGGGGGTCGCGTGGGTGTCCCCGGCTGACCCCGCGGATGTCCCGGGGTACCCGCGGGCCTGCGGTACCAATGTTGTGCCTACAAAAATACTAAACATTATTTCGAACTAAATACACCCCCCTAACACATACAGTACAATAATGTGCAAAATAACTATTATCCAGATATGGATAATAGATTATTTGCCCATTATTAAACACTGCATTAGCATACCTAAATAAAAACAGTAGCCAGCTAATCCAATGAATACAAGCAGTAACAACATCAACAATGAATTAATTAAACCATTAACCAATGAAACCAATTAATTCCTAAACCAACTCAAAATGAATAGTAACACTAACCAATCAAACCAATGAATTACTGCAACATTAATGAATGTAACCATTAAAAGACAAAGAAATAAATTCAAACAATATCTGAAATAACCATAAAATGCATTAGCTAACATAATACAACATTAACTACAAACGAACACCAATCGCAAACAGTTTATTACCATTAAGCAGGAAAAAAAAACAATCACATCCACATAAGAAATTGAAATTAAAAAAACCAACAACAATACCAAGCCACAAATGCCCCCCAAATATTGTCACAATAAGTGGTACAGATTAATATATTATCAGTCAATGTACCTCCCCCAAAAAATCAAAAAACACATCCAATGAAGAAACCTGTAAAAAGAGACATTTACAAACATTCAATATATTACTTACCATTAGAAGCGGTGGCCCTCCGACTCCCGGGGTAACAGGAAGCTCACGTACCTTGAAGGCCTCCAACAGCATCCGATGCCATCCGTCATGGAGATCCGGATCAGGTACCCAAATCTTCTTTTTTCTTTCTTTAATCACCTTCTTCTATCTTCATCTGTCACCATTTCTTGATCTTCTTTATCTTCTATCTTCATCTGTCAATCCAAAAAAACCCCATGGTAAATCCCAACCGATGTTGTCTCGTCGTCTTCTTGGGCTCAAATGAGGCGTCACGGCCTTAAATAGGGCTTGTGACGTCACATTTAGCCTCAAAATGGCTAACAGCCACCTGATTGGCTGTTCAAACCATGTTCCGACTTTAATTTTTTTTTTTACATGACGTCACTTAAAGGGAATGATGCCAGCCAATCAGAATGGCTGTGCTTCATTTGCCTTTAAGATGATGTGACGAAGCCGGCGTCACATGGTATTTCAGCCAATCAGATCGTGAGAACCAATTCCACACTCTGGCTGAAATACCATGTGACGCCGGCCATCTTGGATTTAGTGAAGTCATCCAGATATGTTGGAGTCAAGTACCTGTTATATGAGGGCACTCACATAAGCCCATGTGAGTGATTATATATATTTTCTATATCCATACCAAGTCATTTCCCAGTATTTTGTTCTGGGACCAACCCCCACTGTTTCTACTTATTTGTCTAAGGTACCATTGGATGAAACACGAGGCAGAAGCATCAAAGATTGTCTGCAAAATTCTTTCTACAAGGGCTCTCACACATGCCCGTGTGAGTGATTAATATAATATTTTATTTCATACTTATATTCCCTATCAGCTATTTATTATTTGGTTGTTTGGGATCAATTCTTGCCACTCTCACCTTCTCTCTGAGGTACCATTGGACGACTTTTGCAGTGAGGAGACCCTAGAAGATTCGCAGACACAGTCTACAGGAGTATCCACACTGATTTTAGCATCCCAGGAAGAAGATTTGATGTTCAAGAGTCGTGAGTACAGCAGTGACGATATCAGAGACAATCATACTCTGCAACAGATGTGACTGTCACTCACATTTGGCCGTGTGAGTGTATATTTGTATGATCCTTTTCCAACACCCTATTCTAACATTTCATTTGTTTTATCACCATCTAATTCATTATCATTATTATCATTCTATTTTTTATGTGCGCTCGCTGTTATCTTGTGTACATCTTTCATTCGAGGATCCAGGGAAGGTTCTCCTTCAGCTTAGCAGCAGCGACAGTTTGGGCCAGTATAATTTCTAATACTTTCGGCCTCTCACTGCCGTTCACCCATTATCATATAACTGCGTATCTCACGCCCTGTTATATTTTATTTGCACATCTAGGTAGCGCCCCAGTGTCCCCACTTCGTAGTCATGTAGCCAGGTTAGAGTAGGAGAAGTCGGGTAGTAAGTATACTAGCCAGGGTTGGAGATAGTAGAGGTCATGTAGCCGAGGTCGAGGACAGGAGATGGTAGAATAGTGGATGAATCCGTGGTCCAGGTTCAGATGAAACTGCAAGGCAGAACAGACAGGGCAAAGCAAGGCAGAACTAGAAATAACCGAGTGCTTGCGACCAGCACAAGAAACAAAGTGTTATGCTCAGCCAAATTGCAGAGGCAAAGACTGAGCATATAATGGTGAATCAGCCAATCGGAGAACTGCTGGTCAGCAGAGCCTGAAAGTGCAACCAGAGTGTTGATTTGTAGGTGTGCAGAGTGCACACAGAAGGAGCTGATGAGGAAAGCTTGCAAATCAGAATCAAACTCTGGAGCAGAGCTTGCGCCCAATCTTCACAGTACCCATCCTCTACGGGAGCGACCTCCGGACGCTCCAGGGATGGTTTCGAGGGGTGTCTCCAGTAGAATGCCAGAACCAGGCGAGAGGCGTGAAGTCGATCCCTGGGGATCCAGGAATGTTCCTCAGGGCCAAAGTCCTTCCAATGGACCAGGTACTGGATAGTTTCCTGGATAGTCAGGAGTCCAATATCATCTGAACGTCGAACTCCTGTTGTCCCTCCAACAGGACAGGTTCCGGAGGAGATACAGGAACAGGAGACCTGGGTTCTTGTACAAATGGTTTCAGTAGGGACATATGGAACAGAGACAGGATCTTCATGGAGGCTGGGAGGAGTAGCCGGTATGCCACCTTATTGACCCTCTCAATGATAGGAAAAGGGCCAATAAATCTAGGAGATAGATGTGCCGTAGGTGCTTTTAACGTGATGTTTTTGGTAGAAAGCCATACCTTGTCACCAGGATTATATGCTGCTACCTCATGATGATGCTGGTCTGCTTGCCTTTTTTGCATGGTCACTGCTCTCTGAAGGTTGTTCTGGATCTCCCCCTATAACTCCAGTAATTGCTGGATCTGGTTATCCACGGCTGGGACTCTGGATGCGGCTCCTGAAGAGGGAAGAGCTGAGGGATGAAAGACATAATTAGCGAAGAATGGAGATTCTTGCAACGAGTTGCTCCGTAGATTATTATGGGAGAGTTCTTCCCAAGGTAAGAGGTCTGCCCAATCGTCTTGAATGTTCGAGACGAAACAACGGATATATTGTTCCAAGGACTGAATAGTCTACTCTGTTTGTCCATTATACTGGGGGTGGTAAGCGGATGAAAGTGTAAGGACACTCCAAGTTGTTGGCAGAAGGCCCTCCAGAATTTGGAGTTGAGTTGACAGCCCCGATCAGACACGATTACTTGAGGAGTTCCATGGAGTTGGAATATCTCGCGAATGAAAATTTCAGAAAGTTTAGCCGCATTAGGTAATCCCTTCAGAGGAATGAAATAAGCTTGTTTGGAGAACCTGTACACAACCACCAGGATCATGGTCATGCCCTTGGGTAAGGGCAACTCCATCACAAAATCCATAGAAATGTGAGTCCATGGCCATCTGGGATCGGAAGAGGTTGTAGTAACCCCGTACGGCGATTCCTGGGTGTTTTAGTCCAGGCGCAGACAAGACAAGACGTCACAAAGTTCTTACCATCATTCCGGAACCCTGGCAACCAGAATTTCCATTCCAATAAATCGATGATCCTCCTTTCTCCAGGATGACCCAAAGTTTTGGAACTATGACCCCACTCCAAGACCTTTTGCTGAAAGGCTAGCAAAACGAAAAGGCGACCGTCCGGAACTTTAAGGCCCTCTGGAATTAAGGATTGGTTCAGAATGATGTCGTTTAGAGAGTCAAAAGTGGCGGCCGAGATGATGCGTGATGGAGAAAGAATGGGTTCTTCGCGGTCATCTGCAGTGTCAACCAGGAATTGTCGAGAAAGGGCATCTGCTTTTATATTCTTGGACCCTGGCAGGTAAGAAATAATAAAGTGTAAATGAGAGTAGAATAATGCCCACCGCGCTTGTCGTGAACATAATCGACGGGCACCCTCAATGTACAAGAGGTTTTTGTGATCTGTGAGTATAGTTACCAGATTTACGGTGCCCTCCAGCAAATATCTCCATTCCTGCAAGGCCATATTTATGGCCAAAAGTTCTCGGTTGCCGATGTCATAGATCCGTTCAGCTGGGGAGAATATTTTGGACAAGAATGCAAAAGGGTGCAATTTGGCCTTTGGGTTTTCCTGCTGAGATAGTACCGCTCCTGCCGCCACATCAGGTGC